>NC_091362.1:0-72500 GCF_038502225.1 Cherax quadricarinatus
ATTCCATCCTCATTTTTCTTTGTCTTTCCCCATGCTTCATAACTTTGCACTTGCTGGGGTTAAACTCCAAGAGCCATTTGTAAGACAAGGCTTGCAGTTTGCCCAGATCTCAATGTAAGCTTCCCTGATCCTCTTCCGCTTGTATTCTCCTCATTAGCTTCACATCGTCTGCGATCAGGGGCGCCTCTGAATCATCCCTTCCTACATGTCATTCACTTATACAAGAAACAGCACCGGACCTAGAACTGACCCTTGTCGAACCCCACTCGGCACATGAACCCACTCGTACCAACACACATTTCCTTCCAGTCAGATATTTTCTGATCCACTGCATCTTTCTCTGCTATTTCTGAGTGCTGCTCTAGCTTTTGCACTAGTGTCTTTTGTGTGCTGTGTCGAAAGGCTTCTTACAGTCCAAGAAGATGCAGTCTACCCATCCCTCTCTCTCTCATGTCTTACTTCTGTTACGTAGAACTAAAGTAGGTTTCTGAAGCAGGATTTCCCTTCCCTAAAGCCATGTTGATTGTCATGTACGAGCACATCTCTTTCTAGGTGTTTTACCACTCTTCTCTTGATAATCTTCTCAATAACGTTACATAATTTACACTGGTTTGTAATTTAGTGCAGCTTATCCGTCTCCAGTTTTTTTAAAAATCAGGACTATATTTGCTGTTGTCCACACTTCAGGCAGTACTGTTTCAATAGATTTATTGAAAACTGTTGTTAATGGTACACACAGTTCATCTGCTCCCTTTCTCAAGACCTAAGGAGAGATATTATATGGGCCCTCCACTTTCGAGGTATTTAGCTCTCGCAGCAGTTTCTTGACTTCCTCCTCGATTGTGTGCAGTGTGAACCCTACCACCTTCACTTGTTTTACGCCTCTCTGTCTCCACTGTCGATACCTCTCTGAATCATGAGCTGAGCTCCTCAAATACTTCCTCTACTTCCTTCCTCAGTCTGATTGCCTGGTCCTTCATTGTTGCTTTCCTCCTGATGTGGCTGTATAACAACTTTGAGTATGATTTTGCTTTTGATGCTGGGCTTTTCACTTTATCCATGCATATCATTCCTAGCTCTTCTTCTCAACTCCCTGTTTTCCTCGGTCCTTTGCCTTCTGTACCTTTTCTATGCTCTAATACACTTGGCTTTTGCCTCTCCACCTCTCCTGGTAAACTATGGGCTCACTTCGGTGTTCTTGTTTCTGTTGCCCCTTGGTACGAATGCTTGACCACTTTGTGGTCATGTGTTCCATCATTATATTTACTGTTTTCCTCTCTAACTTACTTACTGTACCTTGTGTAGGAATTGGCTCATACTTATGTAGTCCCCTTTTGAGAAGTTCGGTTTCAGCAGTCCTTGTCTTACTGCCTCACTGTCTATTGTCAAATCTACTATGTATTCGAAACTATATACCACATGTTTGCTAGTGCCTAGAGGCCTTTCATTTGTGATATCCCCTATGTCTGAACTGTTTAAGGTGAATACGAGATCCAGCCTTGCTGGTTCACCGTCTTTGCTCTCTCTCTAGTTGTTTTCTTAACATGTTGGTACATAAAGTTTTCCAGTACTGCCTCCAACATTTTGGCTTTCCACATACCTGGTCTCACATATGGCTCCAGTAACTTTTTCACTGCTCATGTGGGCCCTTCTAGCAACCTCGGCTAATGTTCCTCTCATCGTATTCTTGTCTCGGCCTCCTATTGTTCAATGGCAGGTTGTACATTACTGCTATCATCACTTTTGGACTATTCCTCCGACAAGTCCTTGGTTTTTGATGAGCAATGCAACTCCATCTGCTCCACGTATCTTTCCTCAGGATCTGATAACCAGATGGAAAGATCTCATCTCCTATCACTTCCATGAGCTTAGTTCCTGTGATTGCTATGATGTCTGGGGTTGCCTAACTGGTTCTTGCTTGCCGCTCATCAACTTTATTTGTGATTTCATCTGCGTTGGTGTACTATACCTTTAGCTTCCTTTCTAGAACTGTATTCTGGGGGAAGGGGGGCTGGTGAAGGCTGTGGGTGTTGTAGGCAGGTCTGGGTATTATGGTAGGCAGATGTTGTGGTGGTATTTGTACTAGGCAGATGAGGACTGCGGGTGTTGAGTGCGGCTTGGTTCTGTTTATTGTGTTTGGTTGGTGTGGGGTGGTAGGGGTTGAAAGTATGCTGTGGGTGTCTGCTGACCCTTCCCCTAAATCTGTGAACCCCTGCCTGTCGGTATATTTTCTGTCCTCCCTTTCTGCAAATAGCACATTCCTTATCTTTCTCTCAATTGTTCCCTTTCTTTTTGTGTTCTGTCCCAGTCGAGGGTTTCCTCCACAGGATTTTATTCTATTCTATTTCTGTCTTGAACGCCAATTTGATTGGGAATTTCCTTTTCCTTGAGTTCTATCCTAGTCTCTGACAATTTGTCAGTTGGGTCATGTCCTCTCCTCTTACCCTGATTGTGCTCTCAATCTTTTTTACCTCCTCACATCTTCTTTCATCACAGGTCTTCCTTTCTGCATCATGGAGCCCATGAATAATGAGTATCCTCTCCCTTTAAACATCCCAGTTCATTTCCCTCGATATCTCCTTGACTATTTCTCTTATCATCTCCCAGATGTCCCGGTTGCCTGATACAATTTCCTCATGGGGCATTTTGATATTTCTCCTCCTTCAATCGTGTCACTGTCCGCTGCTGTTCCTTAACGCAGTTCAGTGCTCCTATCGGTCCTCCGTTCTATATTCTGCTTAAGTACAACCAGTTCTTCCCCAGGCTCTGCGTCCTTTCCTGAGCAGCAAGAGATCTTAGCTTCCTCTTCTTGCTCTTTGCTCTCTCTCTTAGCCTTTAATGGCACTCCCATTCTACTCTTCTCTTGATCCTTTCTGCCAATGCTTTTTGTTCAGCCCAGCTATCCCCAGTACCCATTCTTCCTCTTCGTCCTCTCATGTGTGCGTGTGTGTGTGTGTGTGTGTGTTTGTGTGTTTGCGTGTGTGTGTGTGTGGGGTGTGTGTGTGTGTGTGTGTGTGTGTGTGTGTGTGTGTGTGTGTGTGTGTGTGTGTGTGTGTGTGTGTGTGTGTGTGTGTGTGTGTGTGTGTGTGTGAGTGTGTGTGTGCGTGTGTGTGCGCGTGTGTGTACTCACCTAATTGTGGTTGCTGGGGTCGAGACTCAGCTCCTGGCCTCGCCTCTTCACTGACCGCTACAGGGTCTGGGTCCTCCATCTCCCTGCTCCATGAGCTTTGTCATACCTCGTCTTAAAACTATATATAGTTCCTGCCTCCACTATATCGCTTGTCAGACTATTCCACTTCCTAAGAACTCTGTGGCTGAAGAAATACTTCCTAATATCCCTTTGACTCATCTGAGTCTTCAGCTTCCAATTGTGACCCCTTGTTTCTGTGTCCCATCTCTGGAACATCTTGTCTCTGCCCACCTTGTCTATTCCACGCAGTATTTTGTATGTCGTTATCATGTCTCCCCTGACCCTCCTGTCCTCCAGTGTCGTCAGACCGATTTCCCTTAACCTTTCTTCACAGGACATTCCCCTTAGCTCTGGAACTAGCCTTGTTGCAAACCTTTGCACTTTCTCTAATTTCTTGACGTGTTTGACCAGGTGTGGGTCCCAAACTGGTGCTACGTACTCCAGTATGGGCCTGACGTACACTGTGCATAAAGTCTTGAACGATTCCTTACTGAGTTACCGGAACACTATTCTCAGGTTTGCCAGGTGCCCATATGCCACAGCAGTTATCTAGTTAATGTGTGCTTCTGGCAGTGTACTCGGTATTATACTCACTCCTAGATCTTTCTCCTTGAGTCTTTGACCTCGTAGCCTATACTCTGTCTGCAGTTTTCTTTACCCTTCTCCGATCTTCATGACTTTGCATTTGGCGGGGTTAAATTCTAGGAGCCAGTTTCTGAACCACGCATCCAGCCTGTTCAGGTCTCTTTGTAGACTTGTCTGGTCCTCATCTGATTTAATTTTCCTCATTAACTTCACATCATCTGCAAACAGGGACACTTCTGAGTCTATCTCTTCAGTCATGTCATTCACATATACCAAAAATAGCACTGGTCCCAGGACTGACCCCTGTGGGGCCCCGCTCGTCACCGGCGCCCACTGTGATAAATCATCACGGACCATGACTCGCTGTTGCCTCCCTTTTAGGTATTCTCTGATCCATTGCAGTGCACTTCCTGTTATATGTGCCTGTTCCTCTAGCTTCTGTACTAATCTCTTGTGAGGAACTGTGTCGAAGGCCTTCTTGCAGTCCAAGAAAATGCAATCAACCCACCCCTCCCTCTCATTTCGTGCATCAGTTACCTTGTCATAAAACTCTAGTAGGTTTGTGACACAGGATTTGCCTTCCATGAATCCGTGCTGGCTGTCGTTTATAATCTTGCTCTGCTCCAGGTTTTCCACCACTCTCCTCCTGATAATCTTCTCCATGACTTTGCATACTATACACGTCAGTAACACTGGTCTATAATTTAGTGCTTTATTTCTGTCTCCTTTCTTAAAGATGGGGACTACATTTGCCTTCTTCCATACTTCAGGTAGTTTCCCAGTTTCAAGGGAGGTGTTGAAGATTTTGGCTAGTGGCACATGTAGTGTCTCTGCTCCCTCTCTAAGGACCCCCGAAGAGACGTTGTCTGGTCCCACCGCGTTTGAGGTATCAAGGTCACTTAGGAGCTTCTCCACCTCCTCCTCAGTTGTGTGTCATTCATCCAACACTTGTTGGTATATCCATTGTTGATGTAACCAACTGTTTTGTCTTCCGAGTGTCCCTTCAGCCTCCACTGTAAATACTCCCTGAAATCTCGTGTTGAGCTCCTCACATACTTCTTGGTCGTTTCTTGTGAGCTCCCCACCTTCTTTCCTCAGCCTGATTACCTGGACCCTCCTGTCCTCCAGTGTCGTCAGGCCGATTTCCCTCAACCTTTCTTCATAGGACAATCCCCGTAGCTCTGGGACTAGTCTTGTTGCAGACCTTTGCACTTTCTCTAATTTCTGTGTGTGTGTGTGTGTACTCACCTACATGTACTCACCTATATGTGGTTGCAGAGGTCGAGTCATAGCTCCTAGCCCCGCCTCTTCACTGGTCGATACTAATTCACTCTCTCCCTGCTCCATGATATTTGTCATACCTCTTCTTAAAGCTATTTATGGAACTTGCTTCCACTACTTCACTCTCCAGATTATTCCAGTTCCTGACAACTCTAAGACTAAAGAAATACTTCCTAACATCCCTATGACTCATCTGGGTTTTCAGTTTCCAATTGTGTCCCCATGTTTCTGTATCCCATCTCTGAAACATTCGATCCTTGTCCACGTTGTCAATGTCTCTTATTATTTTATACGTTGTTATCATTTCCCCTCTATCCCTCTTATCCTCTAGTGTCATCAGGTTGAGTTCCCTTAACCTCTCCTCATAAGACATACCCCTCAGTTCTGGGACTAATTGTGTTGCAAATTTTTGCACATTCTCCAATTTCTTGAAGTGTTTGACTAAGTGAGGGTTCCATACTGGAGCTGCATATTCCAGTATAGGCCTTACATACACTGTGTACAATGTCGTGAATGACTCCTTACTCAGATATCTAAACGCCAATCTCAGGTTTGCCAATCTCCCATATGCTGCAGCAGTTATTTGATTGATGTGTGCCTCAGGGTACATGTTCGTTATTATGCTTACCCCAAGATCCTTTTCTTTAACTGACGTTTGCAGCTGTTGGTTTCCTAGCCTGTACTCAGTCTGCGGTCTTCTGTGTCCTTCCCCAATCTTCATGACCTTACACTTACTGGGGTTAAACTCCAGGCGCCATTTGTCGGACCATACTTGTAGTTTGTCCAGATCCCTTTGTAATCTTAACTGATCCTCTCCCACTTGTATTCTCCTCATCAGTTTCACATCATCAGTGAACAGTGACACTTCTGAATCTATTCCTTCCACCATGTCATTCACTTATACAATAAACAGCACCGGGCCTAGGACTGACCCTTGTGGAACCTCACTCGACACATTCGCCCACTCCGACACTTCAGCACGTACCAACACACATTGTTTCCTTCCTGTCAGGTATTCCCTGATCCATTGCAGTACTTTCCCCTTTATTCCTGCCTGTTCCTCTAATTTTTGCACCAGTCTCTTGTGTGGTACCATGTCAAAAGCCTTCTTGCAATCTAAGAAGATGCAATCTACCCATCCCTCTCTCTCATGTCTTACTTCTGTTACCTTATCATAGAACTCAAGTAAATTTGTGACACAGGATTTCCCATCTCTGAAGCCGTGCTGACTGTCATGTATGAGCCCAATCTTTTCAATGTGTTCCACTACTTTTCTCCTGATAATCTTTTCCATGACTTTACATACTATACAAGTCAGTGACACTGGTCTGTAGTTTAATGCTACCTGTCTGTCCCCTTTCTTAAAAATTGGAATTACATGTGCTGTCTTCTACGCCTCAGGCAACTGCCCTGATTCGATAGATTTACTGAAAATTGCTGCTAATGGCACACACAGTTCCTCTGCTCCCTCTCTCAGTATCCACGGAGATATGTTATCTGGGCCCACCGCCTTTGAGGTATTGAGTTCATCTAGCAGTTTCTTCACCTCTACCTTGGTTATGTGTATTGTGTCCAGCGCCTGCTGGTGCACCCTACCTCCACAGTTTGCTGGAAGCAATCCTGACTCTATTGTGAATACTTCTCTAAATCTTTTGTATAGTTCATCACATACTTCTTGGTCACTCTTCGTGAGCTCCCCTCCTTCTTTCCTCAGCCTGATTACCTGGTCCTTGACTGTTGTTTTTCTCCTAATGTGACTGTATAACAACTCTGGTTCAGATTTGGCTTTTGATGCTATGTCGTTCTCGTATTGCCTCTGGGCCTCTCTCCTTATCCTTGCATATTCGTTTCTGGCTCTTCTGCTCATCTCCTTGTTTTCTTGAGTCCTTTGCCTTCTATACCTTTCCCATGCTCTCGCACACTTGGCTTTGGCCTCTTTACACCTCCAATTAAACCATGGGCTCACTCCGGTCTTACCATTTTTTCTGTTGCCCTTTGGTATGAACCTTTCCTCTGCCTCCCTGCACTTAGTGGTTACTATTTCCATCATTTCATTTACTGTCTTTCCATCTAGTTCACTTTCCCACTGCACTTCATGCAGGAAACTTCTCATTCCTATGTAGTCCCATTTTTTGAAGTTTGGTTTCTCTCTTTGTTCTCGTCCTACTGCATTCTCCACTGTTAACTCAACAAGATATTCAAAACTCAGGACATCATGATCACTAGTGCCAAGGGGTCTTTCGTGGGTGATATCCCTTATGTCTGAACTATTCAAGGTGAATATGAGATCCAGCCTTGCTGCAACATCCTCTCCTCTCTCTCTGGTTGTACCCCTAACATGTTGGTGCATGAAGTTCTCCAATACAGTCTCCAACATCTTAGCCCTCCATGTTTCTGGTCCCCCATGTGGCTCAAGGTTTTCCCAGTCAATCTCTTTATGATTGAAATCCCTCATTATAAGCAATTTTGTCATACCCATATGAGCCCTCCTGGCCACTTCAGCTAGTGTATCCACCATTGCCCTATTGTGCACATCATACTCTTCTCTTGTTCTCCTGCTGTTAAGTGGTGGGTTATACATCACTGCTATCATCACCTTTGGTCCACCAGTCTGAAGTGTTCCTACAATGAAGTCGTCTGTTTCCCTTCTTTCCATTCCTCCCATCTCCTCAAAACTCCACTGGTTTTTTATGAGCAATGCTACTCCTCTCCCTCCTCTGTTCTCTCTGTCTTTACTCATAATCTGATATCCAGGTGAAAAAATTGCATGTTATCATCCCTGTAAGTTTTGTCTCTGTTAGTGCTATAATGTCAGGTGACGCATCAATGATGCGTTCTTGCCACTCTTCACTCTTATTTATTATTCCATCTGCATTGGTGTACCATACCTTTAGCTTCCTTTCCATTACTGTATTTTGGGAGATGGAAGAGGAAGGTGCAGGCTGGGAGGGTGCGAGGCAGGGCACAATATTATGGGAGGCTGCTGTGACTGTGGAATTAGTGCTTAGGGGGGTGGTGGCTATGGAGTGAGGTTCATTTCTGTTTACTGTGTTTGGCTGATATGTGGTGACAGGGGTTGAGAGGTTTCTGTAAGCATTTGTGTTTGACGTTCCCCCAAAGGCTGAGTTTTCTTGTCTGTCATTGCCTGTCCTGTCTCTCCTTCCTTCCACTGGTTCTGTCTTCCTCTCACTTTCAGTTGTTCCCTTTCCTTTCGTGTTCTGTCTCGATTGATCCACACACTTTTTGATAATCTGGAGAGTCCTTTAACAGTGGTTTCTGTTGTAGTATCCTGTTCCGTACCACATCTGTCTTGAATGTCAATCTGATTGGTCGATTTTTTTCCCTCGAATACCCCCCCCCCAAGTCTGTGAAAATTTTCTCTCTGAGACATGTCCCTCTCTCCTGTTATTGCAATGATGTTCTTAATCTCTGTTTTCTCCCAAAGCTTTCTTTCATCATAGGTCTGCCCTTCAGCCTCCTGAAGCTCATGAATAATTATTGATCTCTCCCTCTCCTCTTCCCATTTCTTTTCCCTCTGTATCTCTGGATCTGATTTAAGCATCTCCTTTGCTGTTTCCCTAATCATCTCCCAGACACCATGATGGCCTGATATTACTGCTGCAAAAGACTGCTTAGATCCATCCCCTCCTTCAGTCCCCTTGCTGCCTGCTGTTCCCATTTCAGTCATCTTGTTCCTTTCGGACCTCATCTTTAGATCTTGCTTCAGCACATCCATTTCTTTCTCCAATCTCTGTATCTTTCCCTCAGCTACAACAGCTCGTGATTCCCACTTCTTGCTCTCTGCAGATATTTGCTCTAGCATGTTATTGCAAAGCTCGTTTAACCTTTTCTCCCATTGTTGTTCCATTTTGTTCTTGAGCCATTCTACCCATTCTTCCTTTTCCAACCAGCCATCATCGGTTCCCTTGCCTTTATGTCCTCCCTTTTGAGAGCCCATTTTGTTTTTATCCTGTTGGGATGTTCTAGCTGCTTCAGCTTATCGTAAAAATGTGTGTGTGTGTGGTGGGGGGATTTATGAGCAAATGTGTTTGGTTAGGTTAGGTTTGTGTGTGTGTGTGTGTGTGTGTGTGTGTGTGTGTGTGTGTGTGTGTGTGTGTGTGTGTGTGTGTGTGTGTGTGTGTGTGTGTGTGTGTGTGTGTGTATATGTGTATGTGTATGTGTGTGTGTATGTGCATGTGTGTGTATGTGTGTGTGTGGGTGTACTCACCTAGTTGAGGTTGCATGGGTCGAGTCCGAGCTCCTGGCCCTGCCTCTTCACTGATCGCTACTAGGTCACTCTCCCTGAACTGTGAGCTTTATCATACCTCTGCTTAAAGCTATGTATGGATCCTGCCTCCACTACATCACTTCCCAAACTATTCCACTTGCTGACTACTCTGTGGCTGAAGAAATACTTCCTAACATCCCTGTGATTCATCTCTGTCTTCAACTTCCAACTGTGTCCCCTTGTTACTGTGTCCAATCTCTGGAACATCCTGTCTTTGTCTACCTTGTCAATTCCTCTCAGCATTTTGTATGTCGTTATCATGTCCCCCAGTGTCATCAGGTTGATTTCCCTTAACCTCTCCTCATAGGACATACCTCTTAGCTCTGGGACTAGTCTTGTTGCAAACCTTTGCACTTTCTCTAGTTTCTTTACGTGCTTGGCTAGGTGTGGGTTCCAAACTGGTGCCGCATACTCCAATATGGGCCTAACGTACATGGTGTACAGAGTCCTGAACGATTCCTTATTAAGATGTCAGAATGCTGCTCTGAGGTTTGCTAGGCGCCCATATGCTGCAGCAGTTATTTGGTTGATGTGCGCTTCAGATGTGCCTGGTGTTATACTCACCCCAAGATCTTTTTCCTTGAGTGAGGTTTGTAGTCTCTGGCCCCCTAGAATGTACTCTGTCTGCAGTCTTCTTTGCCCTTCCCCAATCTTCATGACTTTGCACTTGGTGGAATTGAACTCCAGGAGCCAATTGCTGGACCAGGTCTGCAGCCTGTCCAGATGCCTTTGCAGTTCTGCCTGGTATTCGATCGAGTAAATTCTTCTCATCAACTTCACGTCATCTGCAAACAGGAACACCTCAGAGTCTATTCCTTCCGTCATGTCGTTCACAAATACCAGAAACAGCACTGGTCCTAGGACTGACCCCTGTGGGACCCCACTGGTCACAGGTGCCCACTCTGACACCTCGCCACGTACCATGACTCGCTGCTGTTTTCATGACAAGTATTCCCTGATCCATTGTAGTGCCTTCCCTGTTATCCCTGCTTGGTCCTCCAGTTTTTGCACCAATCTCTTGTGTGGAACTGTGTCAAATGCCTTCTTGCAGTCCAAGAATATGCCATCCACCCACCCCTCTCTCTCTTGTCTTACTGCTGTCACCATGTCATAGAACTCCAGTAGGTTTGTGACACAGGATTTCCCGTCCCTGAAACCATGTTGGCTGCTGTTGATGAGATCATTCCTTTCTAGGTGTTCCACCACTCTTCTCCTGATAATCTTCTCCATGATTTTGCATACTATACATGTCAGTGACACTGGTCTGTAGTTTAGTGCTTCATGTCTGTCTCCTTTTTTAAAGATTGGGACTATATTTGCTGTCTTCCATGCCTCAGGCAATCTCCCTGTTTCGATAGATGTATGGAATATTGTTGTTAGGGGTACACATAGTGCCTCTGCTCCCTCTCTCAGGACCCATGGGGAGATGTTATCTGGCCCCATTGCCTTTGAGGTATCTAGCTCACTCAGAAGCCTCTTCATTTCTTCCTCGGTTGTGTGCACTGTGTCCAGCACATGGTGGTGTGCCCCACCTCTCCGTCTTTCTGGAGCCCCTTCTGTCTCCTCTGTGAACACTTCTTTGAATCTCTTGAGTTCCTCACATACTTCACGGTCATTTCTTGTTGTCTTTCCTCCTTCCTTCCTTAGCCTGATTACCTGGTCCTTGACTGTTGTTTTCCTCCTGATGTGGCTGTATAACAGTTTCGGGTCAGATTTGGCTTTCGCTGCTGTCGTTTTCATATTGTCGTTGGGCCTCCCTTCTTATTTGTGCATATTCGTGTGTGTGTATGTGTATGTATATGTGTGTGTATATGTGTATGTGTGTATGTGTATGTGTATGTATATGTGTATGTATGTGTATGTGTATGTGTGTGTGAGTGTGTATGTGTGCGTGTGTGTATGTGTGTGTATGTGTATGCTACTCTTTTGAAGATTATAAAAAATTTTCACAATCAATTCCTTATTAATATTCACTAATATATACTAAATAATATTTACTGTGTACACTTGTGTTTGTGTGTGTGTGTTTATTAGCCTGTCGTTCTTTGAAAAAGAGGGGGGAGGTGGTCACGTTAACACACTATTGTTATTGTTCTTGGTTCACCGGTACTCTCCCAGCCCGGATCTTTGCACACTAGGCTACGTTACTTTTTTGAAGATTATAGGATCATTTCTCACTCAATTCCTTATTAATATATACTAATATTTATTATAATAATAATTACTGGTGAACACGTGTGTTTGTATGTGCGTACTCGTTTACTAACTTGTCGCCGTGGAAATATAAACACAAATGCAGTATAATGTGATCCTTTATTGACTACGTTTCGCCCACACAGTGGGCTTTTTCAAGTCACAAACAGAACTACCTGGGGTGAACGAACGAACGAAAGTTCAGGTAAGATCCCAAATGGGATGAGCGGGGAAGACGGGACAGACGAAGAATAGTGCTGGAGAGGAGTGTTCTTAGTCGTAGAAATAGAGCCAGGGCTTAACCCAGCAGCAAAGGCGATCGTGGGACAGATATTGAAAAGAGAAATTCCGGTTCTTCTGTTGGGACTCCGGTGGGGTGAGCTGGGAGTAAGGGACTTGCGACCTTTAGAGCTAGAGAGGAGTGCAGAACTGAGTCATGTCTTAACCCAAAAAAGCTAAGGCGAACGTGGGTCAGAGAATGGTACCTGTCTTAGAAGGTACCTGTCAGCGGATCCAAGGTTATTTGTAAGTAGGGTTAGGAGCAGGATCATGCAAGGAGTAGAAAAGGTTGTGTTGGTTTGTGGGTCTGCGAATGTCTTCGTCAAGGAGAGAGGTCCAGTAGTCATGTCGTGTCTCAAGTTTGTCTATCTGTCTGTCACTGAGCCTCTTCCAGTACAGATTCAGCGCAGGGACGTCTAACTGGGCATGGAGAGACTCGCTTGTGGCGAAGTCCTCCCATCTGACATCAAGCACCCAGCGCAGCGCCTTGTTCTGGACACGCTGCAGTTTAAGTAAGTTTGTTTTTGCTGCAAGAGAGAGGGCTAGAGGAGAGTAAGTTATCAGAGGACGTATTAGGGATTTGTAGAGGTGTAGTTTGGTGCGTTGAGAGGCATGTTTCAGCTTGTAGAGGCCCGCAAGGGCCTTACTAGCTATTGCATGCCTTGAGTGAATGTGTCCGTGTAAACGAAGAAGGTAGTCAAGATTAACGCCAAGGACAGTGACAGATTGTGTGATAGGGAAGTAAGTGCGGGTGTCAGCTGTTCTGAGTTCGACAGGTAATGGAGGATCACGTTTCCTGTAGTTAAAATACGTAATGCTGGATTTTGCTGCATTGGTTTTGATCCTCCATTTTTGTTCCCAGATGGCTATCCTGTCAACCTCATTTTGTGTTTTGTGTGTGAGTGTATCTATATTGGCATGAGTGATAAGTTGTGTAATGTCGTCTGCATAGGCTAGTGTGATGGAGTTGTGGTATATAGGTGTTGGAATGTCGTTAGTGTATAAAATGTAGAGGGTAGGGGAAAGGACAGATCCCTGGGGTACTCCAGCATTTAGTGTGAAGTAGTCAGAGTAACAGCCTTGGAATTTGATTCTCATGGTACGGCCGTCTAGGAAGTTGCAGAGGAGTTTACGAGTATTGAGAGGCAGGTTGAAGTTAGTGCAGAGTTTGTACTTGAGCCCCTCGTGCCACACAGTGTCAAAAGCTTTTTCAACGTCTTTTGCAACCAGGGCTGTCCTGTTTCTTTGTTTTGTGTTTATGTGGATGTAGTTGAGAATGATGTTAATGGCATCCTGTGTGGATCTGTGTGTTCTGAAGCCAAACTGGCCATCTGAAAGTAGAGAATTATGTTCCAGGTATCTGCGAAGGCGATGATTAATGAGTTTTTCAAAGAGTTTTCCTAAAGTTTCGAGGAGGCTGATAGGGCGATAGTTTCTAGGGTCAGAGTGGTCTTTATTGGGTTTAGGAAGGAGGATAGCAGTAGCAGCTTTGAAGAGGGAAGGGAAGTATCCAGAGGCAAGGGAGGCATTGAGGAGGTTTGTGTAGGCAGTAATGATAGAGTCAGGAAGGTGTTTCAGGATAATATGGTTTAGGCCAGAGGCACCAGGAGCCTTTGGAGGAAGGTGTCTGAGGAGAGTTTTAATGTCTGTGTTGGTGAAAGGAGTGTCGAGTTCTTGGGAGGAGGTAAGAGTGTCTAGATGTATGTGGCTGTCTGGTGTTGTTTCTTGTGTGTGTGCAGTGTTCCAGTGTTCTATGTTCTGAATGTGTTGAATAACGTTAGGGTGAGGTGGGTGAGCGTGGAAGATGTTCTCCCAGATGTGTTTGAAGATGTTGGTAGCAGCCTGTGGGTCTGAGATGTGTGTGTTGTTGTGGGTGATGTGTTTGAATTTGTTGGTGGGAGTAGTGCCTCTGATTTTTTTGATAAAGTTCCAGAAGGCTTTAGTGTTTTTAACACGCTGCCTGTCCGCTTGTTGTATTAGTCGTGACCAGTGATTGTTGTGGTCTTGGTCTAGGCTGTGTAAAATGTTGTTTCTAAGGTAAGTGAGATCTAATCGGACTTGATTAAATCTATGTGTGTTGTAGAGGAAGCGGTTGTGGTAGCAGATAATTAGTCTTCTTGTTCTGAGTGACGGTTTGAAGGAATAACGAGTGGTGTGAGTTTTCTTTGGTATTGCGATGTTGGCTGCTTGTGTAATGGTGTCCTGGATGAGATCAAGTTGAGTATCGATGTCAGAGATAGGTTTGTTGTTGTAGTCATAGGTGAGGTTAATATTGTCTATGTGTTGTTTGAAAGCATCCCAGTCAGCGTTCTTGTAGGAGAATGAAGGTGTGGTTGGAATGAGGATAGGGTTGGAGGAGATGTGTAAGATGACTGGGATGTGATCAGAGCCTGTAATAGGGCCAGGTGAGATGTAATGTTGAAATAGAGAGCTGGCTCGGTTTGCCAGAATGATGTCTGGTTTGCCTTGGCCCGTGTGGTTGAAGAAGGTATTGAAGTCTGGGCCAAGATGAATTAGGTGTTTATGGTTTGTGAAGTTGAGTAATTGGTGACCAAGTTGGTTGTTACTGGTGTGATGAAAGGCAGTGTGTTTGGCATTCATGTCAGCTAGTAGGTAAGTTGGTGTGTTGGTGTAGTTGAAGACTAAGGAGAGGTCGTGTATGTTGAGAGTAGTGTTTGGGCGAGCATAGGTGGTGAAAAAGATAAAGGGGCCAAGGTGGGTGTGTATTCTGACCGCAAGACAGTGTTGGTGAATAAAAGGGATTGGGAGAAATTCATGTTTTATGTTGGAATTGACAAGGATGGCAACCCCATCGTGGGGATCATAGGGGGACTGTAGTGCAGTATAACCATAATGGCGGATACATTGAGGGGCTTTGAGGCAGGTACTGTTTAGCAAAACAATATCTGGCCTCTCTGCTTCAAGGAGCTCGGCCAGTAGGTGTCTAATTGTAAAGTAAGAACGTACGTTGAACTGAATCGCCTTAAACGTGATTTAATGGTTTCGTCTTAGCAAAGTTAATGTCGGGGGAGGAGTTTGGATTAAAGCCCGTGATAGTGGTGCCATCAGTGGATGTGTGTTTGTAGGTGCTACGGACCCGTTTCCTGGAGGGGGAGGAAGAGATGGATCTGTTTTTATGTTCTTTGGTCTGTCCGTTAGAAGTTGGGGTAGGTTTAGGTTTGAGTGGATTTTGTCTGGAGGAGGTGGAGTTGGACCTGGATGAGGTTTTGGTTGTGGTGGAGTGGGCGAAGGTGGATGCAGAGGAAGTGGAAGTTTTGGTAAGCTGTGAGGAAGTGGAAGCTTTGGAAGGGGATGAAGTGGGTAAGGAAGTGGGGGGAGGGGTGGTCGTAGCAGTAGCAGTAGGGGTGTTGGTGGGAGGTGTAGAAGTAGTGAAGAGAGGTAGTGGAGGAGGAGAGCTGGTGGGAGTAGGAAGTGGGGGGGTGGGAGAGAGGAAGGAGGGAGAGGTTGTAGGAGGCTTGGAAGAGAAGCAGGAAGGAGGGATAATTAAAGAGGGAAGATTGTTAGCAGACAAGATTAGGTTAAGGACATGTGAGTAGTCTGATTGGTAAGCTTGTGAGATTACCATCGCAGAGTGGGCAGCAGTGGCAAGTTGACAGTTAGTTTTGTAGTCTAGTGTGGGTGTAGAAGGAGAAGTGCTTGTAGTCTGTGTGTTGGTGTTTGATGTGTGTAGAGTAGAAGAGGTAGACCAAGTGCGTGGGGAGGCCCAGGCATTGGGGGTAGGGGAGGGAGGTGTGGAAGGGGAGGGAGGTAAGGAAGGGGAGGGAGGAGCAGGGAAGGGGTTGGGTAGGGAGGGAGGTTGGTTTGCTCTGAGGGAGGAGAGAATGTGCTTTCTAGAAGGGCAGGAATTTGCAACTGCAGTGTGTGACCCGCCGCAGTTAGAACATTTAAGGGGGAGGTTGCAAGTATTCCAGAAGTGGCCAGTTGCTGAACATCTGGAGCAGACTTGTGTAGATGTGCATGTGTTTTTGTCGTGGCCGAATTTGTAGCATTTAAGACATTGTGTGATTGGGTGGAAGTTCGGAGTGAAGAGAGCGTTTGGAGGAATGCGGATGGTCTTGGCAAAGATTCCTTGACTGAAGAGTGTAGAGGCGTCAGCAGGAGTAGAACAGCGTATTTTGAGAATGGTAGAGTTTTCTGGTCTGTAAATATCGTCAACAGAGACTTTGTTCTTAGTACTGATATCTTTTATTAAGTCTTCTTTGTCTGTGTCATAGGCTGTCAGGAGAGAGTAGTCTACGTGTTTAGCAATGACTGTGCTTTTGGCACGGTGCTCAGGAGTCCAAATAATGGTGAAGCCTGCGTTGAGAAGTTTTTGTCTGGTATCGCTTGAGGTGTACGCTTCGTAGGAATGTTTGTCAAGAAGGAGTTTGAAGCCTGAGTTGGTTTTGAAGACTTTAAGTTGAGGTGCACCAGTGATCTGATATAATAAATTTTCCGGACAGATAGTGGCATCAGGATTAGAAAATTTGAGGTTTAGCGAGAAGGAATTGGATTTAGTAGAAGCAGAGGCAGGTGTGGGAGGTTGGGGGAGAGTGGAAGGGGGGTGGGAGGTGGAAGGCAACGAAGGCATCGTCTAATTACGAAAAGATGTAATTGGAGGTGACAATCGGCCAAAAAGTGAGAGTACTCAGCTAGGCAAGTACGTGTAAGTAGACACACGTACTTGCCTGGCGCAGGACACTGAGGAGGTGAACTGTAGCTTGATGGAGCACTGTATATCCTGAGTGGTGGCGAGACTGGCTGTATGGCGTGCAGTCAACAGGCGAAGAGAATTCAGGCAGCAAGAGGCTTCCTGCCCTTCGGTCGGCAACCACCGACGCACCAATCCTGATGGTGGAGAGGAAGACGAAGGTCCAGCAAGCACTACTCAAAGCACTACTCAACACGGGGTAATTTCGAGAGAGGCGAGATCGTCGATGTGTTAGGTAAGCACACGTCAAGCTAAGTCGCTTGATCGCTTCTTACTGTCGAAGTGTTCTGCGCCAAAGTGTTGGTCACCTGGGGTGGAAGGAACGCGAGTATTTATAGTCCGGCTGAGGTCAGGTGAAGAATGCTGCATCTGATGATGTACCGAGTTGGGTTGTAGAGTCTAAAAACTTGGGTAGCTTGGAAAGGAGATTGGACAAGTTTGTGAGCAGACCTTCTACAGTGTTCTTATGTGGGATAGCGATGAAGAAGTTTCTTGGCAAGTGGTTCAGCTATGTTATAGAAGCCACTATTCTGGTTGAAGTTGTCGGATATAGAAATAAGTGATGATTCCAGGATTCTTCGGTATTGAGTGTTGTCTTCTGTGGACTCGGTACATCATCAGATGCAGCATTCTTCACCTGACCTCAGCATTCTGAACCGGACTATAAATACTCGCGTTCCTTCCACCCCAGGTAGTTCTGTTTGTGACTTGAAAAAGCCCACTGTGTGGGCGAAACGTAGTCAATAAAGGATCACATTATACTGCATTTGTGTTTATATTTCCAATGGAGGTTCCTGCTGGTTGGCTGCTATCAACTCCTTCACTTTTGTAACTCCTTCAGGAACTGTATCATGCATTCAAGTTTTTATTTTATTTTTCTTTTAAGACTTGGTATTCACTCTTTATTCTTTAGTACAGTATTATGGTCATAACAAATCTGATGATATTAACTATTCGCAACACCAACAGCTGGGGATTGACTAATTTTTTCTTACTTTCAGTATTTACTTAATCACTCGATTATGACCTTATCACTACACTGCTGCTATAACAACCAATATCTGTATTTGTTAATATTTTTGATCACACCGTTAACCATTTTGTGTCAACACTGCAGCCAGCAGCCTCATCAGCTGACTGCTACCCTCCCACACTCAGCATTCATTCAAATTTAAATTGTAAAATTCTTGATCTTATCACATTATTCGCACTCTTGAAAGCTGTTACACTCTTGTAGGTATGTCCACTGATTCACTCACGTACGATGACCGCTAATAATATCTCAGGACAGCCACTAGAACGCTAAATCCTGGGAGCACTATTTAGCGATACTGCTTCACGTGTGTGTGTGTGTGTGTGTGTGTGTGTGTGTGTGTGTGTGTGTGTGTGTGTGTGTGTGTGTGTGTGTGTGGGTGGGTGTGTGTGTGTGTGTGTGTGTGTGTGTGTGTGTGTGTGTGTGTGTGTGTGTGTGTGTGTGTGTGTGTGTGTGTGTGTGTGTGTGTGTGTGTGTGTGCATGTGTGTGTGTGAATGTGTTCAAAAATCTCTATCTCTCTTATTATCAAAAATTTTGAGCCCATCAAAAGCTAATGAAACATATAAAAAGAGATAAAAAGATTAAGAGGGTGGCTGCTAATTTATTAAATGTCTTCCGTGGCGGCCATGCTGAGTAAAATAAAGTAGATAGAGCGATGAGGGTATTGTCTTAGTGTAAAATTTTGCGTATAGCTCAGAGTTGGCGGAGATAGAGCGAGAAATGTTTGTCAACGAGAAAAAAGGTCCTAGATAAATGTTGAAAGATAGATAAATATTTGGTGAAACAGAAGAAAATATTAAAAACAATAGTAAACAAATTTTAACTATATATCATGCACTGCTTACTAGTCCTAGTTTCGTAAAGGTTTTGTAAATTTTAACATCAATATTTCGGTTATTTCAGGCTGAAGAACCACGACATTTAAGTTCCCTACTAATCATTATTTATATTTTTCCTGGATATTAAATGTGAGGAATTCACTGACAAAAACTATTCTTTCTTAACGAAAATAACAGAAATTTCCAGAGAATCATTCAAACGTATTTACATCACAGTTATCAGGCTTTTGGGAAAGTTCAATATCGGTCTCCCGCACAAGTGCCCAGCAGTAGTGGTTCATCAAATTGACCCACGAAATCGTAATGACACGATTGCAAACAAACCACACCGCGGGTGGGGTTAGAACCCGCGATCAGAGAGTCTCAAAACTCCAGACCGTCCCATAAGCCCCTGGGCTAGCTGGCCCAGTTGCTAACGCGACTGTCTGGAGTTTTGAGACTCTCTGATTGCGGGTTCTAACCCCGCCCGTGGTATGGTTTTTTTCATCAAATTGATCGTCAGGTTACCTTGATATCTGGTCGTCATGATGGCTATACTATGACCTAGTGAAATCGTTCACTTTGGGGCTCAATTTCACAAAAATTGTACATTCAATATACAAAAGTTATATAGAAAATTGTCTTTCTAAGTTTGTACTAAAACAGTTGTTGGGCAGTGAAATCAAAGGAAAAACATACTAAACCCTATTCCCCCCTACATGGCAACTGTCAGTTGTCTGACAACTGAGAGATAGTTTGTCATAGATCCTCACTCAGATTTCACCCCATTGATGCACAATCTCCCCTTTCCGTTGGTGAGCCATGACTCGATCCATGACTGCACTTTTCCCTTAATGCCATGAGCTGCCACTTTCTTTAACAGTCTCTGGTGCAATACTCTTTCAAAAGCTTTAGTAAAGGCCAAATAAACAATGAAGATTTTTTATCGTGATCAACAGCCTCAAAAGCTTTACTGAAGAAAGTTTATAAATTAGTTAGGCAGGAACGGCCCCTCGTGAATCCATGCTGAGTATTATTAATCAGATTATGCTTATCAAGATGACTTCATATAATATCAGCTTATAATTGACTGGTAATTTGCCTACAATTGAGATGAGCCTTATTGAGTTAATTTGATGGTAATGACTTGTCCCTTGCTTTAAAAATATAAATTACATTAACCATCTTCGACATATCAGACACTACACCTGTTTGAATAGATATAATAAAAATGTTAGTGGTTCAAAAAGTTCCATTTTGCACTCCTTAAAAACCCTTGAAAAACGTTCGTCAGGGCCCGGGGATTTATTTGGCTTTAATCGGTCTACTTGTTTGATAACCATATCCTTAATGACTCTGCTGATCCATGGTATCTTCTTCAGGTCCACTATAAAAATTAATGACTGTAATATTGTAGGTGTCTTCCTGTGTGAAAACCGAGAAGAAATAATTATTAAAAATCGAGAATATTTCATTCTCCTTGTCAGTAAGATTCCCAGAGCTATTTTTAAGGGGATCTATCTTTT
Source organism: Cherax quadricarinatus (assembly GCF_038502225.1). Classification (NCBI taxonomy): domain Eukaryota; kingdom Metazoa; phylum Arthropoda; class Malacostraca; order Decapoda; family Parastacidae; genus Cherax; species Cherax quadricarinatus. Next base: position 19,906 of record NC_091362.1, read on the forward strand.
CTCTAACTTTTGTTCTATATTCCTGGAAGAAATCTTTCAGGTAAGTTTTCGAATCTCAAATAATTTTAATTCCATAGCCCCGTTTGACTATTCTTATCTCCCTTTTAACTTCCCTCTCAGCATAAATATACTGATTCATAAGATGACTCACCTCTTTTGATACATATATGAATTTCTTCTTCTCTAATAGATGTTCGAGCCTATGATTCATCCACTTCCGGTCATTTCTATTCGATCTTATTTCTTTATAAGAAATAAATATTATTTTGGGCAGCATGTATAGTGTTTAGAAAATTGTCATACTGATAGCTCTCTTCGTTACCCCAGTCCACAGATGATAGGTATTATCTAAACCCATTATAATCTGTTAAGATAAAAATCTGCGACAGTTATTAAATTATACCTACTATCATACTTCTATTCTGGTGGCTTACGCCAAGTTCTTATGTAATTTCATAATTATTAATAAGGGCTTCCATGTTTGCCAGAACCAAGTCAAGCAGGTCATTTCCCCTTGTAGGTTATGTAACAAACTGCTTTAAACAACAATCCTGAAGTCGTTAGACTCTAAATTCCCATTCAAGGAATTCTAATCAATCCTACTGCAGTTCAAGTCCCCTAGAATTATTACGTTATCGTGACTTGTGGCCTTAACAATTTCCTCCCATAGTAGTCTCCATGATTTTAAATTCAAAATATACAGAAAACCCTCAAATAACCGTTCTTAAGGGTTAAGATTATACAAATTAGATTCATTTATAAATAATGAAATTTGGGAGGAATTAAAGATATGTTCAACGAGTTAAAAATCATAATATAAGAATGAGATACTTATGCAACATATGGGAGTCTTTATTTAGGAAATGTTTCGCCACACAGTGGTTTCGTCAGTCTAACACAAAGAAGAAAGGTGTAGGGAGAGGAGGAGTTTGAGGTAATCAGTCCCACAGCCTGAAATCGATATATTCAGTCCATCAATCTTGCAGAAACTACAGCATCTGGCCGGGGGAGTGGCTTATATATTGTAGTCAGAAGAGTCTTCAACCACTAATTCATTGCATGAAATAAATGGAACCTTATATACAGTACCTGGAATAAATGGAAAGAAATTTGTACAGATGACGCCAGAAGATGCATTAGAATATTGGAGGTATTAAGAGTTAGGTATTAAACACCCATAAGACACACAGGGTCTTGCTAAATGGTTGTTAGCATGGTAGAAAGCAAGTGATAGTAAATATCACTCGATGTGTATTTATTTGTTCACTGATATAAGCAAGTTTTCGAGGAGCAAATTGTATATTTTAAGAAAAAATTGTGTCGTTTTATATAACTTGATTTCTAATGTTTTCACCGATGCCTTTTTAGTAATACGGAAAACGAAAAATATAAAACATGTGAGGGAGTGTTGTAAGTGGACCAGAGGCATAACGAGAAGACAATGGTTTTCCGATGCCGTTCTTTATCTGGCGTAGTGGCTGTAACTCATAATGTGTGCCATGCCGATATTTCTGACACAAGGAGACGTGAACCACCTGCCTTTGTACACTAACACAAAGAAGCAAGCTCATTACAAACACATATATACACACACAGGATCAGCGAAGATGTTGGGCAAGGAGCTATGACTTGACCTCTGCAACCACAAATAGGTAAGTCCAAATAGATAAGTGCAGACAAATACACACACACACACACACACACACACACACACACACACACACACACACACACACACACACACACACACACACACACACACACACACACACACATACACACATACACACACACACACACACACACACACACACACACACACACACACACACACACACACACACACACACAAACACACACATACACAAACACATACAAGCACACATATACACACATGTGAATAACATGACGGAAGGGGTAGAGTCAGAAGTGTCCCTGTTTACAGACAATGTGAATATAAGGAGAATGTAAGCGGAAAATTATAACGTAAACCTACAAGGGGATCTAGACAGGCTGCAGGCCTGGTCTGACAAATGGTTCCTGGGGTTTGACTCCATCAGTTGCAAAGTTATGAAGATTGTGGAAGGACAAAGGAGACCGCAGACGGAGTACAGCCTCAGAGGTCAAAAACTGCAAAACTCACTCAAGGAAAAGGATCTCTGGGGTAAATATCTTACCTAGCACATCTAAGGCGCACATAAACCAAGTAACTCCTGCAGCATATGGGCGTCTGGCAAACCTGAGAACAGTGTTTCGACATCTAAATAATGAGTCATTCACGAGTCTGTACATAGTGTAAGTCAGGCTAATATTGGAATATACAGCACCAGTATGCAACCCACACCTCGCCAAACATGTCAAGAAATTAGAGAAAGTGCACAAGTTTGCAAAATGACTAGTCCCGAAACTGAGGGGTTTGTCCTCCGAGGAGAGGTTAAAGGAACTCAATAGGACAACACTGGAAGACAGGAAGGATAGGTGGGACATGATACGAATATATATAATACTGAGAGGAATTGACAAGGATACGAACAGAATGTTTCAGACGTGTGACACAGCCACAAGGGGTCACAACTATAAGTTGAAAATTCAGATGAGTCACCTGGATGTTAGAAAATATTATTTCTTTAGGCATAGAGTTCTCAGGAAGTGGAACAAGCCCCAGCCCCCACAAACCCCAAAATAATACAGTGCTGGAGAGGAAACTGAAGGTTTGGTACACCAATGCTGATGGAATAATTAATAAGTGGTGGGTGAGGTACGAAAGAATCAGAGGCATCACATCATAACTCTCACTAAAACCACGCTCACAGGAATGGTAATAAACGCCATCTTTCCGTCTGGATATCAAATCCTGAGGAAAGACAGAGGAGACGGCAAGGGGAGAGAGAGGAGACGCAAAGGACTACATTATAGAAACACCTCAGACTGGAGATCCTGAGGTGGTAATTACAGTTATGAATAACCCACCACAGAGTAGCAGGAGGCCAAGACAAGAATTTAATGAAAGTAACAAGGACATGGTCGATACACTGGTTGAAGTAGTAAGAAGGGAATATGTTGTGGGCGACTTCAATTGCAAGGAAATTGCCGGGAAACCCGGAGCCACACGGGGTCCAAGAAATGTGGAGGGCTAAGATGACAGAGATTGTAATGGAAAACCTCAAGCATCAACACATTTGCGACACTACCAGAGAGAGAGGAGAGGACGTTCCAGCAAGACTGAACCTTGTATTCACTTTAAGTAGTTAAGAAATTGAGAACTTCACAAATGAAAGGCCCCTCCGATCTAGTGATTACATGGTCCTGTGCATCGAATACATAGTACAGTTACAAGTGACGAAAGGAGCAGGAAGGGCAGAACGAATGAAGCCAAAATACAAAAGAGGTAACTACACAGGCATGAGGAACTTCCTACACGAGGTTCAGTGGGAAAGACAATTGGCAGAAAAATCAGTAAATGACATGATGGAATATGCGACAACAATATGCAAGGAAGATGAGGAGAGGTTAGTACAAAAAGGGCAACAGAAACAATGAGGTCAGGATAAGCCCTTGGTTCACCCAAAGGTGCAGAGAGACCAAAACTAAGTGTGCTAGGCAAAGGAAATATAGAAGACAAAGGACTCAGGAAAATAAGGAGATTTGTCGAAGAGCCACAGATGAGGAGGGAGCCCCAGCAACAATACGAAAATGACAGAGTAGCGGAAGCCAAGTCTGACACGAAGCTGTTGCACAGTCACATCAGGAGGAAAATAACAGTCAAAGACCAGGTAAATAAGCTGAATTAGGAAGGAGGGGAGATCACAAGAAACGACAGAGAAGTATTTGAAGGGATAAACAAGAGGTTTAAAGAAGTATTTACAATGGAGACAAAAGTGACACCAGAAAGATAAAGAGGTGGGGTACACCACCAAGGGCTGGACACAATAAATACAACCAAGGAGGAGGTGAAGAGGCTGCTAGGCGAGCTAGATATCTCAAAGACGATGAGGTCGGACAACATCTTTCCGTGGGTTTTGAGAGAGAGATCAGAGGCCTAAGTGCACCACTAACAACAATCTTCGATAAATATATCGAAATAGGGAGACTACCTGAGGTATGGGAGACAGCAAATACAGTCCAAGTTTTTTGAGCAAGGAGATACACACACAACACTAAACTACAGACCCGTATCACTGACATGTATAGTATGCAGAGTCATGGAGAAGTTTATGAGAAGAGTGGTGAAGCACCTAGAAAGAAGTGAGCTTATTTACTAAAGCCACGACGGTTTCAGGGAAGGGGAATCCTTTATCAAAAACTTTCTGAAGTTCTGTGACTAGGTGACGGCGGAAAGGCAAGAGAGAGAGGTGGGTAGATTGCGTTTTCATGTACTATAAGAAAGCTTTTGACACAGTTCCACACAAAAGATTGGTGCAAAAGTTGGAGGACCGGGTAGGTATAGAAGGGAAGGCACTGTAATGGATCAGAGAATAACTGACAGAAAGGGTACAGCGAGTCATTGTACAAGATGAGGTGTCAGAGTGGGCGCCTGTGACGAGCGGGGTTCCACAAGGATCTGTCCTGGGACCGATGCTGTTTCTGGTATACGTAAATGACATGATGGAAGGGATAGACTCAGAGATGTCACTGATTGCAGACGATGTGAAGCCAATGAGTTGAATTCAATCAGACGAAAATCATGCAAGACTACAAAGAGATCTGGACAGGCAACAGGCCTGGTCTCGCAACTGGCTCCTACAGTTTAACCCCACCAAGTGCAAAGTCATAAAGATCAGGGAAGGGCAAATAAGACCGTAGACAGAGTAGAGTCTAGGGGACCAGAAACTGCAAACCTCATTCAAGGAAAAATATTTTAAGGTGAGCATAACACCGGGCGCATCTTCTAAGGTGCACATCAGCCAAATAACTGCTGGAACAAATTAGGCATCTAGCAAACCTAAGAACCCTCTCGCCACAGCCGCCCACTGTGATACCTCATCATGTACCATGACTCGCAGTTGCCTCCCTATCAGTTATTCTCTGATCCATTGCAGTGCCCTTCCTGTTATACGTGTCTGATCCTCTAGCTTTTGTACTAATCTCTTGTGAGGAACTGTGTCGGAGTCCTTCTTGCAATCCAAGAAAATGCAATCAACCCACTCCTCTCTGTCATGTCTTACTTCTGTTACCTTGTCATAAAACTCTTGTAGGTTTGTGACACAGGATTTGCCTTCCATGAATCGGTGCTGTCTGTCTTTTATAATCTTGTTCCAGGTGCTCCACCACTCTCCTGATAATCTTCTCCATGACTTTGCATACTATACACATCAGTGACATTGGTCAATAGCTTAGTGCCTCGTTTCTGTCTCCTTTCTTAAAGGTGGGGACTACATTTGCCGTCTGTCATACCAATGGTAGTTGCCTAGTTTCCAGGGATGTGTTGAAAATTGTTGTTAGTGGCACACACAGTATCTCTGCTCCTTCCCTATTTAAGGACCCATAGCGAGATGTCTGATCCCACCGCCTTTGAGGTATCAAGGTCACTCAACAGCTTCCTCACCTCCTCTTTGGTTGTGTGTATGTCATCCAACACTTGGTATATTCCTTGTAGGTGTACCCTTCTGTTTTGTCTTCCCAGTCTCCCTTCTGTCTCGACTGTAAATAATTCCATAAATCTGGTGTTGAGCTCCTCACATACTTCCTCAGCCTGATTACCTGGTCCTTGATTGTTGTTTTCCTCCTGATGTGGCTATAAAGCAGTTTTGGGTCAGACTTGACTTTCCATGCTATTTTTTTTTCGTACTGTCGCTGGGCCTCCCTCGTTATCTGTGCATAGTCGTTGGCTCCTCGACTAATCTCTTTATTTTCCTGGGTCCTTGGGCTTCTGTACTTTTTCCAATCTCTTGTGCACTTAGTTTTTGCCTCCCTACACGTTCGGGCAAACCAAAGGCTCATTCTGTTCTTCCCATTATTTCTGTTGCCCTTGTTAACAAACCTTTCCTCTAACTCTTTGCATTTTGTTGTTATATAGTCCATCATTTCGTTTACTGACTTTCCTACCAACTCTCTTTCCCATTGAACCTCCTGTATGAAGTTCCTCATACCTGTGTAGTCCCCCATTTTATAGTTTGGCTTTTCCCTTTCTACTCCTGTTACCACTTATAGCTCTATGGTGTATTCTAAGTTCAGAACCACTTGATCACTAGCTCCAAGGAGCCTTTCGTATGTGATGTCCTCAATGTCTCAGCTACTCAGGGCGAACATAAGGATGAACCTTGCTGGTTCATCCTCCCCTCTCTCTCCGGTAGTGTCTCTAATATGTTGGTGTATGAGGTTTTCTAGCACCACACCAGGTTTTCCCAATCAATCTTCCTGTGACTGAAGTCGCCCATAACTAATAATTTTGCTCTACTCGAATGACCTATCCTGGCCACCTCAGCTAGTGTATCCACCATTGTTCTGTTGCTCTCTTCATATTCCTCTCTTGGCCTCCTGCAGTTCTGTGGCGGGTTATACATCACTGCAATGACTACCTTATGCTCCTGAGATTGAATTGTACCTACTTTGTGATCCCTTTCTCCAATCTCGTCCATTCCTTCTATTTGCTGATATCCTCATCTGTTTTTAATGAGCAGTGTGTGAGTGTGTGTGTGTGTGTGTGTGTGTGTGTGTGTGTGTGTGTGTGTGTGTGTGTGTGTGTGTGTATGTGTGAGTGTGTGTGTCTGCGTGTATGTGTGTGTGTGTGTGTGTGTGTGTGTGTGTGTGTGTGTGTGTGTGTGTGTGTGTGTGTGTGTGTGTGTGTGTGTGTACTCACCTATTTGTGGTTGCAGGGGCAGAGTCATAGCTCCAGGCCCCGCCTCTTCACTGTTTGCTACTAGGTCCTCTCTCTCCCTGCTCCATGAGCTTTATCATACCTCGCCTTAAAACTATGTATAGTTCCCGCCTCCACTACGTCACTTTCTAGGCTATTCCACGGCCTGACTACTCTTTGACTGAAGAAATACTTCCTAACATCCCTTTGATTCATCTGAGTCTTAAACTTCCAATTGTGACCTATTGTTTCTGTGTCCCATCTCTGGAACATCCTGTCTTTGTCCACATTGTCTATTCCGTGCAGTATTTTATATGTCGTTATCATGTCTTCCCTGACCCTCCTGTCCTCCAGTGTCGTCAGGCCGATTTCCCTCAACCTTTCTTCGTAGGACAATCCCCTTAGCTCTGGGACTAATCTTGTTGCAAACCTTTGCACTTTCTCTAATTTCTTGACGTGCTTGACAAGGTGCGGATTCCAAGCTGGTGCTGCATACTCCAGCATGGGCCTGACGTAAATGGTATACAGAGTCTTGAACGATTCCTTACTGAGGTATCGGAACGCTATCCGTATTTTTGCCAGACGCCCGTATGCTGCAGCAGTTATCTGATTGATGTGCGCCTCAGGAGATATGCTCGGTGTTATACTCACCCCCAGATCTTTTTCCTTGAGTGAGGTTTGCAGTCTTTGGCCATCTAGACTATATTGTGTCTGCGGTCTTCTTTGCCCTTCCTCAATCTTCATGACTTTGCATTTGGCAGGGTTAAACTCAAGGAGCCAGTTGCTGCACCAGGCTTGTAGCCTGTCCAGATCTCTTTGTAGTCCTGCCTGATCCTCATCCGATTTGATTCTTCTCATTAACTTCACATCATCTGCAAACAAGGACACTGCTGAGTCTATCCCTTCAGTTATGTCATTCACATATACCAAAAACAGCACCTGTCCTAGAACCTACCCCTGTGGAACCCCTCTGATACCTCGTCACGTACCATGACTCGTTGTTGCCTCCCTGTCAGTTATTCTCTGATCCAATGCAGTGCCTTTCCTGTTATGCATGCCTGATCCTCTAGCTTTTGCAGTAACCTCTTGTGAGGAACTGTGTCGAAAGCTTTCATGCAAATCAAAAAAATGCAGTCGATCCACCCCTCTCTCTCTTGTCTTACTTCTTCGCGGGAAGAACTAAAAGCTATAAATGAAATCGAAAGAAACCCAAAGTATTTCTTCTCCTATGCCAAATCAAAATCGAGAACAACGCCCAGTATTGGGCCCCTACTTAAACAAGATGGGTCCTACACAGATGACAGCAAGGAAATGAGTGAGCTACTCAAGTCCCAATATGACTCAGTTTTTAGCAAGCCGCTAACCAGACTGAGAGTCGATGATCAAAATGAATTTTTTATGAGAGAGCCACAAAATTTGATTAACACAAGCCTATCCGATGTTATCCTGACGCCAAATGACTTCGAACAGGCGATAAATGACATGCCCATGCACTCTGCCCCAGGGCCAGACTCATGGAACTCTGTGTTCATCAAGAACTGCAAGAAGCCCCTATCACGAGCCTTTTCCATCCTATGGAGAGGGAGCATGGACACGGGGGTCGTCCCTCAGTTACTAAAAACAACAGACATAGCCCCACTCCACAAAGGGGGCAGTAAAGCAACAGCAAAGAACTACAGACCAATAGCACTAACATCCCATATCATAAAAATCTTTGAAAGGGTCCTAAGAAGCAAGATCACCACCCATCTAGAAACTCATCAGTTACACAACCCAGGGCAACATGGGTTTAGAACAGGTCGCTCCTGTCTGTCTCAGCTACTGGATCACTACGACAAGGTCCTAAATGCACTAGAAGACAAAAAGAATGCAGATGTAATATATACAGACTTTGCAAAAGCCTTCGACAAGTGTGACCATGGCGTAATAGCGCACAAAATGCGCGCTAAAGGAATAACAGGAAAAGTCGGTCGATGGATCTATAATTTCCTCACTAACAGAACACAGAGAGTAGTCGTCAACAGAGTAAAGTCCGAGGCAGCTACGGTGAAAAGCTCTGTTCCACAAGGCACAGTACTAGCTCCCATCTTGTTCCTCATCCTCATATCCGACATAGACAAGGATGTCAGCCACAGCACCGTGTCTTCCTTTGCAGATGACACCCGAATCTGCATGACAGTGTCTTCCATTGCAGACACTGCAAGGCTCCAGGCGGACATCAACCAAATCTTTCAGTGGGCTGCAGAAAACAATATGAAGTTCAACGATGAGAAATTTCAATTACTCAGATATGGTAAACATGAGGAAATTAAATCTTCATCAGAGTACAAAACAAATTCTGGCCACGAAATAGAGCGAAACACCAACGTCAAAGACCTGGGAGTGATTATGTCGGAGGATCTCACCTTCAAGGACCATAACATTGTATCAATCGCATCTGCTAGAAAAATGACAGGATGGATAATGAGAACCTTCAAAACTAGGGAGGCCAAGCCCATGATGACACTCTTCAGGTCACTTGTTCTATCTAGGCTGGAATATTGCTGCACTCTAACAGCACCTTTCAAGGCAGGTGAAATTGCCGACCTAGAAAATGTACAGAGAACTTTCACGGCGCGCATAACGGAGATAAAACACCTCAATTACTGGGAGCGCTTGAGGTTTCTAAACCTGTATTCCCTGGAACGCAGGAGGGAGAGATACATGATTATATACACCTGGAAAATCCTAGAGGGACTAGTACCGAACTTGCACACGAAAATCACTCACTACGAAAGCAAAAGACTTGGCAGACGATGCACCATCCCCCCAATGAAAAGCAGGGGTGTCACTAGCACGTTAAGAGACCATACAATAAGTGTCAGGGGCCCGAGACTGTTCAACTGCCTCCCAGCACACATAAGGGGGATTACCAACAGACCCCTGGCAGTCTTCAAGCTGGCACTGGACAAGCACCTAAAGTCAGTTCCTGATCAGCCGGGCTGTGGCTCGTACGTTGGTTTGCGTGCAGCCAGCAGCAACAGCCTGGTTGATCAGGCGCTGATCCACCAGGAGGCCTGGTCACAGACCGGGCCGCGGGGGCGTTGACCCCCGAAACTCTCTCCAGGTAAACTCCAGGTTGTCATAAAACTCCAGTAGGTTTGTGACACAGGATTTTCCATCCCAGATACAGTGTTGGTTGTCAATTATACACTTGTTTCTTTCCAGGTGGTCCACCACTCTCCTCCTGATGATCTTTTCCATGACTATGCATACAGGTCTGTAGTTTAGTGCCTCATGTCTGTCGCCCTTTTTAAAAATTGGGACTACATTTGCCATCTTCCATTCCTCAGGGAGTTGCCCAGTTTCAATGGATGTGTTGAAGATCTTTGTTAATGGCACACATAGCATCTCTGCTCCCTCTCTAAGGACCCATGGAGAGATGTTGTCTGGTCCCACTGCCTTTGAGGTGTCAAGTTCACATAGCAACTTCTTCACCTCCTCCTTGGTTATGTGTACCTCATCCAGCACTTGTTGGTGTATCCCCCTGTTCTGATTTCCTGGAGTCCTACTGGTTTCCACTGTAAATACTTCTTTAAATCTCGTGTTGAGCTCCTCACATACCTCTCGGTCGTTTCTTGTGAACTCCCCATCACCCTTCCTCAGTCTGATTACCTGGTCCTTGACTGTTGTTTTCCTCCTGATGTGGCTGTACAACAGCTTCGGGTCAGACTTGACTTTCGATGCTATGTCATTTTCATATTGTCGCTGAGCCTCCCTTTTTATCTGTGCATATTCGTTTCTGGCTCTTCGACTAATCTCTTTATTTTCCTGAGTTCTCTGTCTTCTGTACCTTTTCCATTCTCTAGTACACCTAGTTTTTGCCTCCCTACACCTCTGGGTAAACCAAGGACTCGTTCTGATCTTCCCATTATTTCTGTTTCCCTTGGGAACAAACCACCAGGCCCGGTGGCCTGGTAGCTAAAGCTCCCGCTTCACACACGGAGGGCCCGGGTTCGATTCCCGGCGGGTGGAAACATTTCGACACGTTTCCTTACACCTGTTGTCCTGTTCACCTAGCAGCAAATAGGTACCTGGGTGTTAGTCGACTGGTGTGGGTCGCATCCTGGGGGACAAGACTAAGGACCCCAATGGAAATAAGTTAGATAGTCCTTGATGACGCACTGACTTTCTTGGGTTATCCTGGGTGGCTAACCCTCCGGGGTTAAAAATCCGAACGAAATCTTATCTTATCTTATCTTATCTTTGTTGCCACATAGTCCATCATTTCTTGTACTAGTTTTCCTGTCAGTTCCCTCTCCCACTGAATGTCTTGCAGGAAGTTCCTCATGCCAGAGTAGTTTCCCCTTTTGTAGTTTGGTTTTTCCCATCCTATTCCTGCTACTCTCTCCTCTTGAAGCTCAACTATGTAGTCGAAGCACAGAACCACATGATCACTAGCTCCTAGGGGCCTTTCATACATGATATCCTCGATGTCCGAACTACTCAAGGTGAATACAAGGTCCAGTCTTGCTGGATCATCCTCACCTCTCTCTCTGGTAGTGTCTCTAACATGTTGATGCATGAGGTTTTCCAGTACCACATCCATCATCTTGGCTCTCCATGTTTCAGGACCCCCATGGGGCTCCAGGTTTTCCCAGTCAATCTCCTTGTGATTGAAATCACCCATAACTAGTAACTTTGCTCCCCCCATGTGTGCTCTCCTGGCCACCTCGGCTAGTGTGTCGACCATTACTCTCATCGTATTCTTCTCTTGGCCTCCTGCAGTTCTGTGGTGGGTTGTACATTACTTCTATTATCACCTTATATCTGTGTGTGTGTGTGTGTGTTTGTGTGTGTGTGTGTGTGTGTGTGTGTGTGTGTGTGTGTGTGTGTGTGTGTGTGTGTGTGTGTGTGTGTGCATGTGTGTGTGTGTGTGTGTGTGTGTGTGTGTGTGTGTGTGTGTGTGTGTGTGTGTGTGTGTGTGTGTGTGTGTGTGTGTGTGTGTGTTTGGGTGTGGGCGTGAGAGTGGGTGAGTGTGATTGAGAGTGTGAGTGTATGGTAGTGTGAAGGAGTGTACGAGTGTGGGATAGTGTGATGGAGTGTACGAGTGTGGGATAGTGTGATGGAGGGTATGTGATTGAGGGTGGGTTGGTGTGTGGGTTAGTGTATGGGTTAGGGTGTATGTGTAAGGGGTCGCTGTTTACAAGGGGTACCTGCTGTTCATATATGTGTTCAGGTGTGTGTATGATCAACATAGTCGTGTGTGCTCACACGCTTTTGTGTGCGTGTAATGTTAGTGTGGCCTAATAAACTCTACACCATAGACTCAATTTTTTGTAGTCCTAATTTGTGTTTAGTAGACAGTTCTCTTACCTAGTAGAATGTTACCTTCTCTATTTACTGTACTTCCTAGTGAGCACTAGTCTAATAGACACCTGACAACCCATCCTGACTTCTGGATTTATGTATCAATTACTGCTCGTTATTAACCTATTCCTTGCTCACACTGAGAGAGGACCCCTTCACTTTACAGTTGGCGGAACCTAGACCCTACAACCGAGCCCAACCACCTCGCTTAGGTGAGCTGGCAGCATTGACCTGTTGTGGCAGTACTCCTGAGTTGGGACGTCCTGACGTCCTGGTTCCACTTCAGTTTCTTCTCTATATTTGTTTTAATTCCATTTACAGTGCTTCAGTCACAGCACTAGATTTGCACTTTACTATCTGTCTTAGGGTCACACCTTACCACTTACAATGACTGGCAGCGATGTCTAGCCGCATGAGGCTTGGGTCACGACTCAGATATCGTGCCGCGTTAACCTCTATGCTCAGTCTTGCATGTTTTTATCTAATACCCTACCGTCTTGCACTACACTATCGAGAAATAACTTTACTGACCAGGTGAACCATACAGATATGCACTTTATTGACCAGGTGAACACTTGTTTTGAACAGTTGTTTCTAGAAAACATCAGACATCCTAAGAATAACTGCTGGTTACTTCCCTTCCGATTAATTTATCTCCTTACATATTTTATTTTCCTTTTCTTTCCCCTCACTTTAAAGTTTTCCTGTTATTCACTAACTCATCTATCCTTGACTTGCACTTATCTCTCGGGCTTGGGTCAAACTTATTCTTTTTGAATTTGCAGTAATGTTGGCTTATGGCAGCACTTCCTATCCCCAGCTCTTTTGGCACTGATTTCACTTTCAAATTGCTTTCTATAACCTGTAGCCCTCGCCTCCTTTTCTGATTTCCACAACTTGTATTTCACTTCTTGACTTCTTCAGTGACCCCTAACACTTTCAATAATCCCTGTAATACCCTTGGATAGCCGGGAAAAAATGCAAAAAAAAAAAAAAAACGTGATCACTGTGTGATGCTGATACTCCCGTGTGTGTGTGTGTGTACTCACCTAATTGTACTCACCTAATTGTGGTTGCAGGGGTCGAGACTCAGCTCCTGGCCCCGCCTCTTCACTGATCGCTACTAGGCCCTCTCCCTCTCTGCTTCCTGAGCTTTGTCATACCTCTTCTTAAAACTACTTCTTAAAACTACTTCACTTGCTAGGCTATTCCACTTCCTGACAACTCTATGACTGAAGAAATACTTCCTAACGTCCCTGTCTCTGAGTCTTCAGCTTCCTGTTGTGACCCCTTGTTTCTGTGTCCCCTCTCTGGAACATCCTATCTCTGTCCACCTTGTCTATTCCCCGCAGTATCTTGTATGTCATTATCATGTCTCCCCTGACCCTTCTGTCCTTCAGTGTCGTCATTCCGATTTCTCTCAACCTTTCCTCGTACGACATTCCCCGGAGCTCTGGGACTATCCTTGTTGCAAACCTTTGTACTTTCTCTAACTTCTTGACGTGCTTGACCAGGTGTGGGTTCCATACTGGTGCTGCATACTCCAGTATGGGCCTAACATACACAGTGTACAGTGTCTTGAACGATTTCTTATTAAGGTATCGGAACGCTATTCTCAGGTTTGCCAGGCACCGGTATGCTGCAGCAGTTATTTGGTTGATGTGTGCCTCCAGTGACGTGCTCGGTGTTATGGTCACCCCAAAGTCTTTCTCCTTGAGTGAGGTCTGTAGTCTTTGTCCACCTAGCCTATACTCTGTCTGCGGTCTTCTTTGCCCCTCCACAATCTTCATGAGTTTGCATTTGGCAGGGTTGAATTCGAGAAGCCAGTTTCTGGACCACATGTCCAGCCTGTCCAGGTCTCTTTGCAGTCCTGCCTCATCCTCATCCGATTTAATTCTTTTCATCAGCTTCACATCATCTGCGAATAGGGACACTTCAGAGTCTATTCCTTCCATCATGTCGTTCGCATATATCAAAAATAGCACTGGTCCTAGAACTGACCCCTGTGGGACCCCACTCATCACAGGCGCCCACTGTGATACCTCTTCACGTACCATGACTCGTTGTTGCCTCCCTGTCAGGTATTCCCTGATCCATTGCAGTGCCCTCCCTGTTATATACGCCTGATCCTCCAGCTTCTGCACTAATCTCTTGTGGGGAACTGTGTCAAAGGCCTTCCTGCAGTCCAGGAAAATGCAATCAACCCACCCCTCTCTCTCGTGCCTTACTTCTGTTACCTTGTCATAAAACTCCAGAAGGTTTGTGACACAGGATTTGCCTTCCATGAACCCATGCTGGTTTTCATTTATAATCTTGTTCCATTCCAGGTGTTCGACCACTCTCCTCCTGATAATCTTCTCCATGACTTTGCACACAATACATGTCAGACACACAGGTCTGTAGTTTAGCGCCTCATTTCTGTTTAATTTCTTAAATATGGGGACTACATTTGCTGTCTTCCATTTCTCGGGTAGTTGCCCAGTTTTAAGGGATGTGTTGAAGATTGTGGTTAGGGGCACGCACAGCATCTCTGCTCCTTCTCTAAGGACCCACGGGGAGATGTTGTCCGGTCCCATCGCCTTTGAGGTATCAAAGTCACTAGCAGCTTCTGCCCACCCTCCTCCGTTGTTCGTATGTCATCCAACACTTGTTGGTATATTCTCTCTTGATGTTCCCTTCTGTGCTGTCTTCCCAGAGCCCTTCCTGTCTCTACTGTAAAAACTTCCTTAAATCTCCTGTTTAGCTCCTCACATACCTCCTGATCATATCTTGTGAGTTCTCCACCTTCTGTTCTCAGACTGATCACCTGGTCTTTGACTGTTGTCTTACTCCTGATGTGGCTATACAACAGTTTCGGGTCAGTCTTGATTTTCGATGCTATGTTATTTTCATACTGTCGCTGGGCCTCCCTCCTTACGTGTGCATACTCGTTCCTGGCTCTGCGACTAATCTCCCTATTTTCATGTGTTCTCTGCCATCTGTACTTTTTCCATTCTCTATTGCACTTTGTTTTTGCCTCCTTACCCCGTCGGGTAAACCAGGGGCTCGTTCTGGTCTTCCCATTGTTTCTGTTGCCCTTGGGAATAAACCTTTCCAATGCCTTCTTGCATTTTGTTGTTACATATTCCATCATTTCATTTACTGGCTTTCCTGCCAGTTCTCTGTCCCACGGAACCTCCTGCAGGAAGTTCCTCAACCCTATGTAGTCCCCTCTTTTATAGTCTGGCTTTTCCCATTCAACTCCTGTTACTCTCTCCACTTGCAACTCTACTATGTATTCAAAGCACAGAACCATGTGGTCACTAGGTTCTAGGGGACTCTCACATGTGATGTCCTCAATGTCTGAACTGCCCAGGGTGAACACAAGGTCCAATCTTGCTGGTTCATCCTCCCCTCTCACTCTGGTAGTGTCCTTAACATGTTGGTGCATGAGGTTTTCCAGCACCACATCCAACATCTTGGCTCTCCATGTTTCGAGACCTCCCATGCGGCTCCAGGTTTTCCCAGTCAATCTCCCTGTGGTTGAAATCCCCCATAACCAGCAACTTTGCTCTGCTGGAGTGAGCTCTTCTTGCCATCTCTGCAAGTGTGTCCACCATTGCTCTGTTGCTCTCTTCATATTCCTCTCCTGGCCTCCTGCAGTTCTGTGGTAGATTATACATCACTGCAATGACCACCTTGTGCTTCCCAGACAGAAGTGTATCTACTATGTAGTCCCTTTCTCCTGTGTGTGTGTGTGTGTGTGTGTGTGTGTGTGTGTGTGTGTGTGTGTGTGTGTGTGCGTGTGTGTGTGTGAGAGTGTGTGTGTGTGTGTGCGTGTGTATGTGCGCGTGCGAGCATGTGTGTGTGTGTGTGTGTGTGTGTGTGTGTGTGTGTGTGTGTGTGTGTGTGTGTGTGTGTGTGTGTATGTGTGTGTGTGTGTGTGTGTGTGTGTGTGTGTGTACTCACCTATTTGTACTCACCTATTTGTGGTTGCAGGGGTCGAGTCCTAGCTCCTGGCCCCGCCTCTTCACCGGTTGCTACTAGACCCTCTCTCTCCCCGCTCCATGAGCTTTATCAAACCTCGTCTTAAAACTGTGTATGGTTCCTGCCTCCACTACGTCATTTTCTAGGCTATTCCACTGCCTTACAACTCTATGACTGAAGAAATACTTCCTACTATCTCTCTGACTCATTTGTGTCTTCAACTTCCAATTGTGGCCTCTTGTTTCTGTGTCCCCTCCCTGGAACATCCTGTCCTTGTCCACCTTGTCTATTCCACGCAGTATTTTATAAGTCGTTATCATGTCTCCCCTGACCCTCCTGTCCTCCAGTGTCGTCAGGCCGATTTCCCTTAATCTTTCTTCATAGGACATTCCCCTTAGCTCTGGAACTAACCTTGTTGCAAACCTTTGTACTTTCTCTAGTTTCTTGACGTGCTTTATCAAGTGCGGGTTCCAAACAGGTGCTGCATACTCCAGATTGGGCCTGACATACACGGTGTACAGTGTCTTGAATGATTCCTTACTAAGGTGTCGGAATGCTGTTCTCAGGTTTGCCAGGCGCCCATATGCTGCAGCAGTTATCTGATTGATGTGTGCTTCCGGAGACATGCTCGGTGTTATACTCACCCCAAGATCTTTCTCCTTGAGTGAGGTTTGCAGTCTTTGGCCACCTAGCCTATACTATGTCTGTGGTCTTCTGTGCCCTTCCCCTATCTTCATGACTTTGCATTTGGCAGGATTAAATTCGAGAAGCCATTTGCTGGACCAGGTGTCCAGTCTGTCCAGGTCTCTTTGAAGTCCTGCCTGGTCCTCATCAGATTTAATTCTCCTCATTAACTTCACATCATCTGCAAACAGGGACACTTCTGAGTCTAACCCTTCCGTCATGTCGTTCACATATACCAAAAATAGCACTGGTCCTAGGACCGACCCCTGTGGGACCCCGCTCGTCACAGGTGCCCACTGTGATACATCATTAAGTACCATGACTCGTTGTTGCCTCCCTGTCAGGTATGTGTGTATGTGAGTGTGTGTGTTTGTGTTCTTGTCATTTAGTTGCTGAGATGTTTAGTGTTAAATAGTTGCTCTGCATGACTGCGTGTCCGCTTATATGAATGAGTGTTAATACATGACGGAGCGTTAACATACATGACTGTGTACTCACATGACGGAGCGTTAACATACATGACTGTGTACTCACATGACGGAGCGTTAACGTACATGACTGTGTACTCACATGACGGAGTGTTAACATACATGACTGTGTTTATCTATATGACTGTAGATAAACTTCTGTTGTTCATTAATCATTCATGTCCTCTATGATTTCTAGACTTTCACAAGGTTACTCTTCCTTGTTAAGTACACTTCAATCTTTATCACAATTTACGACAGAAACCGATCACCTGAATAGCGATCGATCATTTCCCTTATTCTTATCCACTCTCATTCACTACAGTTTAATTTTATCCACTACTGTATATGTATGTATATAAATATATATATATATATATATATATATATATATATATATATATATATATATATATATATATATATATATATATATATATATATATATATATATATATATATATATATATAATTTATTATTAAAACACTGGCCGATTCCCACCAAGGCAGAGTGGCCCGAAAAAGGAAAACTTTCACCATTATTCACTCCATCACTGTCTTGCCAGAAGGGTGCTTTACACTACAGTTTTTAAACTGCAACATTAACACCCCTCCTTCAGAGTGCAGACACTGTACTTCCCATCTCCAGGACTCAAGTCCGGCCTGCCGGTTTCCCTGAACCCCTTGATAAATGTTACTTTGCTCGCACTCCAACAGCACGTCAAGTATTAAAAACCATTTGTCTCCATTCACTCCTATCAAACACGCTCACGCATGCCTGCTGAAAGAGGATTTCCCATTGCCATACCAAACTTTAGAGTGTAAAACTTATCATTAAATACAAATTTTGCATCAACAATGCAAAGTTTTATAAGTTTAATGATAGTAGGAACTGGCAATGGTAAATCATAATTAACGAGTTCTTCAGATAAGAAACTTAATAAATCATCAACAGGAACTTTCGTAAACAAGGAAGTAACATCAAAACTAACCATGTTAAAATCATTTAAGTTAGTCAAGGAGCTTAATTTATCAACTAAATCTATGTTGTTTTTAACATTAAAGTTAGAAATTATGCCAACAATAGGGCTCAAAATGCCAACAAGCCATTTCGATAATTTATATGAAACTGATCCTATGGAGCTAATAATTGGTCTGACTGGATTCCCTGGTTTGTGTGCTTTTATTAGTCAATACATATAAGGTAAAGATGGATTAGTGGAAGTGAATTATTTGACTAATTCATCTTTGCCTTTCAGTAGAAGTTATATTGTTTTATTGTTTAATTAATTTTATTTTATTCATAAAAAGCAGTTTTGTCAATAATATGAATATTTCCTTTGGTTTATAAAAATTAGGTCCATTTATAATTAATAGAATTTGGGAAGAATTTAATAATACATTGGACAAATAATAAATTTTTAAATTCTTAATTCTTGGGTAGAATAGTTTGTTGGTGGGTTGTGTGAAGGACCTGTCTAGTTGGGCCAGCGGGCCTGCTGCAGTGTTCCCTTTCTTATGAGTCTCGCGTCAGGTGTTGCTTTGTTGTGGGATGTGACAGAGAGGTGTGGGCTAGACCCTTTATATGCCTTCCTTTGATGCATTTCTTTTATTGTTCCTTGATAATGTGAGTAGTCACGAAAACGCTTGGAATTCCTTATTCTTTCTTATTGGGTTTTTGGCATATTCTGAAATCACCTGTTTACTGTGATCTTATTGCATATATATATATATATATATATATATATATATATATATATATATATATATATATATATATATATATATATATATATATATATATATATATATATACATATATATATATATATATATATATATATATATATATATATATATATATATATATATATATATATATATATATATATATATTTATTTATTTTTTATTATCACACTGGCCGATTCCCACCAAGGCAGGGTGGCCCGAAAAAGAAAAACTTTCACCATCATTCACTCCATCACTGTCTTGTCAGAAGGGTGCTTTACACTACAGTTTTTAAACTGCAACATTAACACCCCTCCTTCAGAGTGCAGGCACTGTACTTCCCATCTCCAGGACTCAAGTCCGGCCTGCCGGTTTCCCTGAACCCCTTCATAAATGTTACTTTGCTCACACTCCAACAGCACGTCAAGTATTAAAAACCATTCGTCTCCATTCACTCCTATCAAACACGCTCACGCACGCCTGCTGGAAGTCCAAGCCCCTCGCACACAAAACCTCCTTTACCCCCTCCCTCCAACCTTTCCTAGGCCGACCCCTACCCCGCCTTCCTTCCACTACAGACTGATACACTCTTGAAGTCATTCTGTTTCGCTCCATTCTCTCTACATGTCCGAACCACCTCAACAATCCTTCCTCAGCCCTCTGGACAACAGTTTTGGTAATCCCGCACCTCCTCCTAATTTCCAAACTACGAATTCTCTGCATTATATTCACGCCACACATTGCCCTCAGACATGACATCTCCACTGCCTCCAGGCTTCTCCTCGCTGCAACATTCATCACCCATGCTTCACACCCATATAAGAGTGTTGGTAAAACTATACTCTCATACATTCCCCTCTTTGCCTCCAAGGACAAAGTTCTTTGTCTCCACAGACTCCTAAGTGCACCACTCACCCTTTTCTCCTCATCAATTCTATGATTCACCTCATCCTTCATAGACCCATCCGCTGACACGTCCACTCCCAAATATCTGAATACATTCACCTCCTCCATACTCTCTCCCTCCAATCTGATATCCAATCTTTCATCACCTAATATTTTGGTTATCCTCATAACCTTACTCTTTCCTGTATTCATTTTTAATTTTCTTCTTTTGCACACTCTACCAAATTCATCCACCAATCTCTGCAACTTCTCTTCAGAATCTCCCAAGAGCACAGTGTCATCAGCAAAGAGCAACTGTGACAACTCCCACTTTATGTGTGATTCTTTATCTTTTAACTCCACGCCTCTTGTCAAGACCCTCCCATTTACTTCTCTTACAACCCCATCTATAAATATATTAAACAACCACGGTGACATCACACATCCCTGTCTAAGGCCTACTTTTACTGGGAAATAATTTCCCTCTTTCCTATGTACTCTAACTTGAGCCTCACTATCCTCGTAAAAACTCTTCACTGCTTTCAGTAACCTGCCTCCTACACCATACACCTACAACATCTGCCATATATATATATATATATATATATATATATATATATATATATATATATATATATATATATATATATATATATATACATATATATATATATATATATATATATATATATATATATATATATATATATATATATATATATATATATATATATATATATATATATATGGCGATTTCGCCCACTTTGAGCCCTATTTTCGGCTAATTCCGTTGTTCCAGTCGACCAAACTCATAGCTATTTCTTTAGAACTCCCTTTTTTCTATCGACTGAGTACAAGAAACTACCCATTTACTGATTTCAACTGCCCAATAACATGATCAGAAATTTGTAATTTGGCAAATTTCACGAAAATTAAAAAATATGACAATTTCAAAATAGGGTCCAGAATGAACAATGCAGACATTCCTGGCTCTAAAATAACATTTTTTCTGTTCATCAGTCTCGTCTCCAGGCCCCTCTGATATTACTCTTGCTTTCTATTTTGAATTTTTATCCAAACAGTCTGTTATGCAGACTGCTGCAATATTGTAATAATTGTATAAATGTTGTCACCCCATTCATGACTGCATATTAGAACTTGGCTACTTGGACATTTATTGGAAAATGACATCATTTGTTTACTTTTGAACATCGGCAAAAATCAAACATTTCCCCTATTTTGAGCTCCATTTCAAGGTTCTTTTCAAAGTAAAACCAATCAAAATCATCTCAGTTTCTATACTATGTTTTCCATTCTATCAAATGAGACCAAGAAAACGAGAATACACCCATAAATACTATACGAAAATTGACCACAAAGTTGGCAATTTAATTAAAAAAAAGGTAGGAGTTTTTTTTTTTCTCATGCACTGCATGCTATAGGATTTTTTTATATGGTGCACGTTGACCTCACAGATCCATTCTCTCACATGTGGGCCTACCAGCTTTCTCCTGCTTGATTTGAAGCCGCTAGAATTTATGAGTATATATTCGTCAAAAACGGTGGCTCGTAAGACGTATATGTACGACCAAAACAGTCGAAGGATTAAATTGATTGTTGAATAAGGGCAGGGACAGCAGGTGTCTTATGGAAACACGTCCCTAATGTTTTCCAGTCTTACCGGAGGAGATTCGATCTCCGGACCTCACAGTGTGAGTTGAGTGCCCTAGTGATCGAGCTACGAGACACCTATAAAAGATTTAAGGAAAATTTTAAAAAAATTAAGGGTTGGGACAACTATGTAATATATGGATGTTGTGTATAATGAGCGTGTATGAGTGCGAGTGTAGTGCATTGTTTGGAAACAGCGTGTAGTGAATATAATTTCTTGTTGTAATGTGAATGTTGTTCAGGAGATGTTCAAAGTAATCCAGGAGTATTCAGATGTTGTTTTGGAGGTGTTCAAAGTAATCAGGGAGTACTCAAATGTGGTTTTGCAGGTGCTCAAAGTAATCTAGGAATACTCAAATATTATTTTGGAGGTACTCAGAGTAATCTCGGAGTGTTCAAATGTTGTTATGGAGGTACTCAAAGTAATCTGGGAGTATTCAGATGTTATTTTGGAGGTTTTCAAAGTATTCTAGGAGTATTCAAATGTTATTTTGAATGTACTCAAAGTAATCTAGAAGTACTAAAATGTTAGTTGGATATGCTCAAATGTTGTTTTGAGGATACTCAAAGTAATCTAGGAGTATTCAAATGTTGTTTTGGAGGTGTTCAAATGTGGTTCTGGAGGTATTCAAATGTTATCACAAAACCTACTTTAGTAGACTGTGTTGTGAGTTCCTGCAGGTAAGGTAATGAGAATAAAGATTTATCAGCGGAAAAATTTATGAAGAGTGATGATTTTAAGATCTTGAACTGTATATCACAGATCTTGATCTGTGATAATAGTAATAGTGATCTTCGTTAGTGTGATGTTAGGGAATATGTATAATAAAATGTGTATTGTTTATTATTATTATTATTATTATTATCAAAAAGAAGCGCTAGGCCACAAGGGCTATACAGCATGTATTGTTTATTGATCTTAGTGTTTTGCCCTGAGTATTTTTAGATAATGGTAATCATGATATGGAGTTGGTGAACATGATTTTTGTGTTCTGAAGAGAATGTCTTGACAGGAAGAGAGGGATGCAGAGTCTCATGTGGTTAGAAGCGGAAGCA
Source organism: Cherax quadricarinatus (assembly GCF_038502225.1). Lineage (NCBI taxonomy): Eukaryota > Metazoa > Arthropoda > Malacostraca > Decapoda > Parastacidae > Cherax > Cherax quadricarinatus. Next base: position 42,509 of record NC_091362.1, read on the forward strand.
CCCCCTGCAGAGACGAGGGATCTGGGTGACAGATGATTAATGACTATTACATGTGCATAGATGTGGGTGAAGGTCTGTGACCGGAAATCAGTGACAGATCATTAATCAACTTGGTATGCGTGGGAACATCTGTTTCTACTCCTGTCTGATAGAACTCATGAGGTTGAAAATTCTGTTTTTATGGTTATTAGCATGTGCTTTACGACCAAAAAATTAACAGGAAATCCTGTCCTGGCATATAAAAGGGTGAAAGCGCCACCATTTCAGCTGCAAAACTTGAGTGAGCAGTCGAGTGTGCATATAAGGAAAGTGATCATTGTTGGTAATGTGAATGTTGATGGTATTGTTACTATAGAAAACGCTGAAAAATTGTTTTCATTCTTGCTAATATTTGTATTATGTATGTAATGTTTGATGTACCTCTTGGGTAAGTGTTTAGCATAAAAAGTGGAAAATATTAAAAGAAAGGTGAAAAATTTGTAAAAAAAAAGTTAAAAAAATAAAATTCTGTCATGAGTTATTTAATGTTTACCCACAAAAAAGAAATTAGGTTAAACCTTACTGGATACCGAGTGATGTTAAAGAGTGTAAAAGGCGGGACCCAGAGTGCCGGGAACTCAATCTGAAGTAAAAGGTAGACCCAGGATTTATAGCACTATGTTAAGACAACATTCTGTGTGTTATTCAGGAACTGTAATACCATGATATGAGTACCTTCTGTGTTATTTAAGAATTGTAATTTTTTTTTTTTTCTCGCCGGTATTCTCCCGGCCCGGGTCTTTTCCAAGTAGTGGTGACCCGGCCTTGGCTCCCTATCTGGGGAGTGTCTCGAGACTTAAGTCTCCCATGGGAGGAGGTACAAGTACCTCCTCATCTTTGGGACCAAGTGTCCCCAGGCCTAGCCACATTCCCCGCCCTCACGGGGCTCGTAGGAAGAAGCTAGGCCTCTGGTCTGCCATCTACCCCGCCTCAAAGGGGCTCGTGGGGATGGCAGTCTTATAAGCTGCAGATGGTAGCAAGCTCAGGCCTACAGAATTGTAATTATTTTATTATTATTAAAGATTAGCCGGTATTCTCCCGGCCCGGGCCTTTTCCAAGTGGTGGCCCGGCCTTGGCTCCCTCTTTAGGGAGTGTCTGAGACTTAAGTCTCCCATGGGAGGAGGTACAAGTACCTCCTCATCTTTGGGACCAACTGTCCCCAGGCCTAGCCACAAGCTAGGCCTCTCTGGTCTGCCATCCCCACCCCAAGGGAGCAAATGGGAATGACAGTCTTATGAGCTAAAGGCTCGGACTCAGGCACCTACTCTACCCTAGAAGGTTAGGCATGGTGTCGATGCAGAATTGTAATACTGTGGTAAGACTAGGTAAAAAAATTGTAATAGGAATTGTAATACTGTGGTAAGATTATGTAAAAAAAAATATTTTGTGGGTTGATTTACCTCTGTTTTATGCCACTTTTTTTTTTAATAAAATGTAAAAATTAATTTTTGTATTGATTCACCTCTGATTTATAACAATATTGAAGTGGAAAAATTGGGTTATCCTAAGTTTACTTACCACTCGGTGGTAAAAACCTTACAGGGTACCGAGAGCTCTAAATGATTCTAGAAGATGGGAATACACTTACCTCTTGATGGAATATGCTCACCTCTTGCACTTACCTCTTGATGGAATATGCTCACCTCTTGCACTTACCTCTTGATGGAATATGCTCACCTCTTGCACTTACCTCTTGATGGAATATGCTCACCTCTTGCACTTACCTCTTGATTGAATATGCTCACCTCTTGCACTTACCTCTTGATTGAATATGCTCACCTCTTGCACTTACCTCTTGATTGAATATGCTCACCTCTTGCACTTACCTCTTGATTGAATATGCTATCATTGTGATTGAATATGATTGATAATAACACATCGGTGTTTAGCTGAGAAGCAAAACGCTCTTATTAATAAGATATATTAAGTCTAAATTTGATCCGAGGAAATGGAAGGTAAGTCAAAAATTCAAAAAAACACCAAAAATCCGAAAATTCGAGATAAAAGTTTATCAAAGGAGATGGAGCAAGGGTGAAAGTGAGGGGAAACTTTGATCCGAGGAAGTGGAGTTGGGTGGAAAAAAATTGAAAATGTTGAGGAAAAAGGGGTGGGGGTTCAAGAGGAGAGGTTAAAGATGGATTCGAAGAGGAGGGTAATTCAGAAATTTCAAAAAATAAATGGAAATTCTCCCCGAAAATCTGGCAACCCCTAGGGGGTAGGGGGCGGAGAAAAAAAGACTCGAGGAGCGAGGGCGATCCAGGAGTAGGAGAGGGTGAGAAAAGGAGGAGGAGGAGGGGTGTGAGAGTAAGGGGTAAAAAAAGGGGTGTCCAAAAAATTATATTTGGCAACCCCACAGGGTAACTCAAAATTCGAGGTAAAAGTTGATCCGAGGAAGTGGAGCAAGGACGACCCGGGAGCTAGAGCACAACCCAACCGCTCTGGGATACACTGCTCTAAGATGCACTGCTCTGAGATACATGGCTCTGAAGTACACCGCTCTGAGATACACCGCTCTGAGATACTGTAGACAGCCTGTACTGTCTGCACAGACATCCTATGCTGTCTGCCAGCTGAGTTCATATTTCGCGCCATGCTCGTGCTGCCACCTATAGGCCTACCACTTCAGTATGCCCACATCTGCCTCTACCTCACTCTTGCCGCTCACTTCACTCAGTCAACAGGGCTGAATCCTCTGTCCCTTGCGGGCATGGCTCTCCCGGGCCATGGGCTCTTAACACACTGCCTGTGTACCCTACGACATTGCAATTAAAGTGAGAAACCTCCGAAGCCTTTATCATTGAACCCCGCTCTACAGGAACGACCTAAAAATCCCTTAAACAATACATTTTGCTCCGCTCTGAAGTGCACCATACATCTATCAATCTATCTTTCTATCTATCTATCTATCTATCTATCTATCATATATATATATATATATATATATATATATATATATATATATATATATATATATATATATATATATATATATATATATATATATATACATTCATCTTTCCTGTTGTATCACATTCTTTTGCACTTACAGAATCATCGCCTGACAGTCCATTTATCTGCTTTCTTAGACTATATGCCTCCATGATGTAGACATTACTTATGGAGCATGATCCAAGGAGACAGTGATAAGTCATGTCAGTGTAAGAGACCATTAGCCAGATGTAATCCCATAAGAATCTAACGAATGAATTGAGTCACTTATAGGTTAGTGATGCATGACTTGTGTGATGTCATTCCATGATTGTGGAGGCCAGCTGGCATGTACTTACACCCACCGACATAAGTCAGTTCCAGTGTAGGCACCAGACAGGCAGGTCAAACGACTGGCAAGCGCCAAATAAAGTCAAGAAAGCACCTGTGCAGTCTTCCAAGGACTCCTTTACCAGACCCAAACCCACTACCATAGTATGGTATCAGCCGAAAATTAGATATCGGTATCAACAAAAATTTTGGTGTAGTCCCATCCCTATTCCTGGTACGTGTCGTTTAACTTCAACTTGTTGGTATCACTATGCCAAATCTACCATGTGAGTGGAAAAACACTGCAGTATTCCTACTTGCCAGTAATAGGTTGATCATTCCCAAATTTACATTTGCCTGAATATATAGGTGAAAAATCAGTATTTTCAACATATGCTGATGGTGATAGCTGATGGTAATAGCGCACAAAATGCGTGATAAAGCAATAACGGGAGAAGTTGGTAGATGGATCTTTAACTTGCTGACAAATAAACATAAAGAGTGATAGTAAACGGAGAAAAGTCTGAGGCAGTTACGGTGAAAAGCTGCCTTCCACAAGGCACAGTACTCACTCCCATTCTATTCCTCATCCTCATGTCTGACATAGACAGAGATGTAAGCCATAGCTACGTGCCTTTCCTTGTGGATGACACCCGGATAGTCATGACAGTGACCTCCATCGAAGACATTGCGAGATTCCAAGCGGACTTAAACCAAATCTTCCAATGGGCCACTCAGTACAACACGAAGTTCAAAGAAGAGAAATTTCAGTTACCTAGATTTTGAAAACTTGAAGATATTAAAACTGCATCAGGATATACGACAAATTCTAACCATACAATAGAGCGAAAAAGAAATGTGAAGGACCTGGGAGTGATAATGTCAGAGGATCTCGCCTTCAAAGATCACAACAATGTATCTACCGCATCTGCTAGGAAAATGATAGGATTGATAATGAGAACCTTCAAAACTAGGGACACCAAGCCCATGACGATTCTCTTGAAATCGCTTGTTCTCTCTAGTCTGGAATACTGCTGTACACTAACTGTCCCCTTCAAGGCAGGGAAAACTGCTGACCTGGAGAGTGTACAAAGAACTTTCACGGCACACATAAATACGATAAGACACCTAAATTACTGGGAAGGATTGAAGGCCCTTGATCTGTATTCCTTGGAGCACAGGCGAGAGAGATACAGGAAAATATACACTTGGAAAATCCTTGAGATTTTAGTACCAAACTTGCGCACGAAAATCACTTCCTATGAAAGCCAAAGACTAGGCAGGAGATGCAACAGTCATAAAAAGCAGGGGCGCCAGGAGTACACTGAAAGAGAACACAAGTGTCCAGGGCCCAAGACTGTTCAACTGCCTCCCAGCATACATAACGGGGATTACCAATAGACCCCTGGCTGTCTTCAAGAAGACACTGGACAGACACCTAAAGTCAGTACCTGACCAACCGGATTGTGGTTCATACGTCAGTTCGCGTGCGGCCAGCAGTAACAGCCTGGTTGATCAGACCCTGATCCACCACGCGGCCTGGCCTCAGATCGAGCCGCGGGGGCGTTGACCCCCGAAACTCTCTCCAGGTAAACTCCAGGTAATGAATGCGTTGATATATATTAGTTTGCTATGCACATAGTGTCATTTGCATCATCTATCAGGTACATAGCTTGGATATTATCACAAGATTTCAGTTATCTTCCTAGTGATAATAAAGTAATATGCCATTGCTTGTTATAGATTTTATTGAACATCTACTCGCTTCCTTATGGTACAACCTCCATAAGGATCCCCCAGTGATGAAAGACTCGGCAAGTCCCATTGCTACGGTCTACTACACCCAGTTACTCTTAGATAAAAAGAAAGGCAGCAGGTGTAATGGGACTTGGCCATGCGTCTTCCTGGGAACAAACAAGGGAAAAATGGATATGGTTTAATGGGAAAGGAAATGAAGACTTCATGAAACATGAGCTGCTCATTAAGAACCCCCCTAAACCAGGTCAATTGCCACTTCAATTAACGTCTTTAAACGTTATTGAAGGGGAAAGATGAATTAATTAATCATTTGTCAGCAAGGTCAGCACCTCTGCCTTATCTTTATGGATTAACCATGACTCAGAAACCAGGGAACCCAGTTCGTCCTATCATAAGGTCAGTAGGCTCACTAGAATATAATACATGCAAATGGTTAGTTAAACTTCTAACTCTCATTTTCTGGAGGATGTTCATCTTACACAAACGCTCCAGATATTAAATGTTTCACATGAATTTACCTTTGTGAGTTCCGATGTCACAGCGTTGTTTATGGGAGTCCCTGTCCCTGATTTGCTTATGTACCTTGAAGAGGGACTAGAAAATTTCTCCATGCCCCATCCTATGTACGGACCATTTCTGAGAGGAACTGGTTGGGGTCACCATGCTATTCTACTCTAAGAAAATTTCCTCGTATTCCACCTGTTGCTACTCTTGCAGCACTGCAGAGCTCATGATAACTCACGGTGACATGTGAAAGATCTTGAGCTGAAAAATTTCATCCCTTGTGGCTTGCCTTGAATTATTAAAATCGCCTGTGGCCGGCCAAGTGCGGCCACTTTCATGTTCCAGAGCCTGAGTGTGGCCATCCAGAGGGGAAAAACTTGCTGTATACTTGGCTCACGTCCAGCTGCAGAGGAGCCAGAGGAGATGTATAATAGTTGACTTGTTGTACTACTGTATTCATATTTGTGCCTGTTACATAAATAATATGTGGAGAAATTTTCTCCAGGAGGAGGGTATCAGCCCCCTTCAGCCCCTTTCAGCCCCTTTCAGCCCTGAGGGGCCCAGCCCTCTCAGAAGGGGGCAAACATCTTGTTTACTGCTACAGCAAGTAATTGATCCCAGATGCAATACGAGTATGTGACGTGGTCAAGCGACCACCGCTCCTTGCAAGAGTCCAGTGTTGCAAAGTGAAGTTTAATAAGAGACAGTCCATCTCTTACCTTAGCTGGACAATTAAGGAAAATCCTGCTCCCACTTTATTACCATGGTAAAGATAGTGCACATTGTTGTCTATGCTCAAGACAGCAAGAATCAAGCATTCTGCTTTGCTTCATGGAGGAAGTTTGGCAAGGAAGCAAAAAGTACTAGGTCAGCTTTTCCTTTATATTCTAGGGGCATTGCAGTGGCGTAGGAGGCTGTGAGGTGAGATTACTTTTCACCCTACTGGGAGTCACACTGACACCAGGATAACCAACAAAGAACACTGATCCGTGCATTAGTGTGAACAAAGTGTCTCACAAAACACGTTAAACACTTACAGAGAAGTGTGATCAGCTTCTTTAGTGATAAGATTGTGAACAATAAAGACAAACCTTGTGGAACATAGTGTACCAGTGTGTGTATTCCTAGACTATGGAAGACGTGGACATCCAAGGACACTTCAGCTTCTATTAAGTCACCAGTACCTGTCGAGGGTGTAAAGAACACCATAGCTCACACTACAAGAGCAAGGTGGGTTGCAGATTTCTTGTATTACAGGGGACTGCACAGTTCTTGTGTCGCAAGGAGTTTGTAATCAACCTATAGACTTTTGAGTCCACACATGTAAGTTTGTTAGCAATCAGTAAATGAAATATGCTGACATAACACCCTCTAGGGGTAAATTATTATTAACATAATATACTCTGTTACACCCCGTTGTGAAGTGGATAGGACAGCTTCTCAAGACCTCGCCTGCAGGGGCGGCTGTGTGGGCGATAGCTGTCTTACCAGCTAAGTACCCCCTATATTTAATCTTTAACCTTAGCTGGTAAACCATTTCTCAGCATAATACCTTTTAAATATATGTTATGATATGTTTTTGTTACAGAGTACAGTATGCATATTTCTTTTTATACACAAAATATACATTGATCACTTTCCAAACAGTGAAGAGCAAAAAAGCAAAATACCATGACTAGAACAATACACAAAAAAACAGCGCATGGGGGAGAGAAGCCTATAATGACGTCAGTATAAGACTCTCTTATGTGCTGGTTATTTGTGCATTTCCAAGCAATGGCTGCTACATGAAATCTATGGCACCAGATGACAAATGTGTTCTTCACTATACTACCATTAGTGATTGATCTTCACTTCCAATCGGTAAAGCAATTTAATTCAACCCTCGTCCCTTCCTCCTAGTCCACCTTCCCCCTTCCCCATCAAGGACAGTGCTATTTGAATACGATGATCCAGAGCGAATATTCACGTCGGCAATACACAGGATTTGCATGTTAATTGAATTGGCACACACACAGTTATCTCGCACCATATTCACCCCAGTAGTGGAGCTACAATAAAAAATCACAATCCAATCTTCATCCTTCTCCCTCCAACAGGTCCTCACGAGAAGCTTTTCACATGCTTCACCTGCGGTTGAATACTTCTCATTCTTTTATTATCTCGAATGTTTGTTCTTTAGAGTATTTTCTTAAGTTTGATGTTCATTAGGACTTGATGTTGATTTTATTGGTTTTTGTAGAATGTTTGGTGTCTTTTTGTTTGTTGTGTTTCGTGCTAGGCAGTGTATGCTTTCTATTTTCTCAACTTTCGTGTGCAGTGTTTTCTTGTATGTTTTTCGTATTGATTATGTTTTGTGCTTTGTGATCAGCTTCTTGCCGTCAGTGTCCTGTGTTTTTTGCTGTGTGATCTAATTATGTTGTGGCATGTGTTTGGTCGATATTAAATTCTTTGTTTTATGTTCAGTGTGTTGTATTTTGTTATTTATAAGTTGTCTTCTATCCACAATGTGTTCTCTAGTGGTCTGTGTGGTCTAGTGGCTAACGCGACGGGCTGGAGTTTTGAGACTCTATGACCGCGGGTTCAATCCCGGCCGGGGGTATGGTTCTCTTTCTTCTGCTTTTATCAACCAAACAACATACAGTAATGAACATTTGAGAGAGTTGACAGTCAGCATGTGTGTTTCTTTTCTTTGAATAAATAAAAATATTGATGGCAGACACACTGCTTCCTCGTAGGAGACCGAAGAGTTGGTGGTGGGTAGCTGGCAGACACACTGCTTCCTCGCAGGTGGCAGAGTTGGTGGTGGGTAGCCGGCAGACACACTGTTTCCTCGCAGGAGGCAGAGTTGGTAGTGAGTAGCCGGCAGCTGCTTCCTCGCAGGATGCAGAGTTGGTAGTGGGTAGCCGGCAGACACACTGCTTCCTCGCAGGAGACAGAGTTGGTAGTGGGAAGCCGGCAGCTGCTTCCTCGCAGGTGGCAGAGTTGGTAGTGGGTAGCCGGCAGACACACTGCTTCCTCGCAGGAGACAGAGTTGGTAGTGGGAAGCCGGCAGCTGCTTCCTCGCAGGATGCAGAGTTGGTAGTGGGTAGCCGGCAGACACACTGTTTCCTCGCAGGAGGCAGAGTTGATAGTGGGTAGCCGGCTGACACACTGCTTCCTCGCAGGTGGCAGAGTTGGTACTGGGTAGCCGGCAGACACTGCTTCCTTGCAGAAGGCAGAGTTGGTGGTGGGTAGCCGGCAGACACACTGCTTCCTTGCAGGAGGCAGAGTTGGTGGTGGGTAGCCGGCAGACACACTGCTTCCTCGCAGGTGGCAGAGTTGGTGGTGGGTAGCCGGCAGACACACTGCTTCCTCGCAGGAGGCAGAGTTGGTGGTGGGTAGCCGGCAGACACACTGCTTCCTCGCAGGAGGCAGAGTTGGTGGTGGGTAGCCGGCAGACACACTGTTTCCTCGCAGGAGGCAGAGTTGGTAGTGGGTAGCCGGCAGACACACTGCTTCCTCGCAGGAGACAGAGTTGGTAGTGGGAAGCCGGCAGCTGCTGCTTCCTCGCAGGTGGCAGAGTTGGTACTGGGTAGCCGGCAGACACTGCTTCCTCGCAGAAGGCAGAGTTGGTGGTGGGTAGCCGGCAGACACACTGCTTCCTCGCAGGTGGCAGAGTTGGTGGTGGGTAGCCGGCAGACACACTGCTTCCTCGCAGGAGGCAGAGTTGGTGGTGGGTAGCCGGCAGACACACTGCTTCCTTGCAGGAGGCAGAGTTGGTGGTGGGTAGCCGGCAGACACACTGCTTCCTCGCAGGTGGCAGAGTTGGTGGTGGGTAGCCGGCAGACACACTGCTTCCTTGCAGGAGGCAGAGTTGGTGGTGGGTAGCCGGCAGACACACTGCTTCCTTGCAGGAGGCAGAGTTGGTGGTGGGTAGCCGGCAGACACACTGATTCCTTGCAGGAGGCAGAGTTGGTTGTGGGTAGCCGGCAGACACACTGCTTCCTCGCAGGTGGCAGAGTTGGTACTGGGTAGCCGGCAGACACACTGCTTCCTTGCAGGAGGCAGAGTTGGTGGTGGGTAGCCGGCAGACACACTGCTTCCTTGCAGGAGGCAGAGTTGGTGGTGGGTAGCCGGCAGACACACTGCTTCCTTGCAGGAGGCAGAGTTGGTGGTGGGTAGCCGGCAGACACACTGCTTCCTTGCAGGAGGCAGAGTTGGTGGTGGGTAGCCGGCAGACACACTGCTTCCTTGCAGGAGGCAGAGTTGGTGGTGGGTAGCCGGCAGACACACTGCTTCCTCCCAGGTGGCAGAGTTGGTGGTGGGTAGCCGGCAGACACACTGCTTCCTCGCAGGAGGCAGAGTTGGTGGTGGGTAGCCGGCAGACACACTGCTTCCTTGCAGGAGGCAGAGTTGGTGGTGGGTAGCCGGCAGACACACTGCTTCCTCCCAGGTGGCAGAGTTGGTGGTGGGTAGCCGGCAGACACACTGCTTCCTCGCAGGTGGCAGAGTTGGTGATGGGTAGCCGGCAGACACACTGCTTCCTTGCAGGAGGCAGAGTTGGTGGTGGGTAGCCGGCAGACACACTGCTTCCTTGCAGGAGGCAGAGTTGGTGGTGGGAAGCCGGCAGACACACTGCTTCCTCGCAGGAGGCAGAGTTGGTGGTGGGTAGCCGGCAGACACACTGCTTCCTTGCAGGAGGCAGAGTTGGTGGTGGGTAGCCGGCAGACACACTGCTTCCTCCCAGGTGGCAGAGTTGGTGGTGGGTAGCCGGCAGACACACTGCTTCCTCGCAGGTGGCAGAGTTGGTGGTGGGTAGCCGGCAGACACACTGCTTCCTCCCAGGTGGCAGAGTTGGTGGTGGGTAGCCGGCAGACACACTGCTTCCTCGCAGGTGGCAGAGTTGGTGATGGGTAGCCGGCAGACACACTGCTTCCTTGCAGGAGGCAGAGTTGGTGGTGGGTAGCCGGCAGACACACTGCTTCCTTGCAGGAGGCAGAGTTGGTGGTGGGAAGCCGGCAGACACACTGCTTCCTCGCAGGAGGCAGAGTTGGTGGTGGGTAGCCGGCAGACACACTGCTTCCTTGCAGGAGGCAGAGTTGGTGGTGGGTAGCCGGCAGACACACTGCTTCCTCCCAGGTGGCAGAGTTGGTGGTGGGTAGCCGGCAGACACACTGCTTCCTCGCAGGTGGCAGAGTTGGTGGTGGGTAGCCGGCAGACACACTGCTTCCTCCCAGGTGGCAGAGTTGGTGGTGGGCAGCCGGCAGACACACTGCTTCCTCGCAGGTGGCAGAGTTGGTGGTGGGTAGCCGGCAGACACACTGCTTCCTTGCAGGAGGCAGAGTTGGTGGTGGATAGCCGGCAGACACACTGCTTCCTCGCAGGTGGCAGAGTTGGTGGTGGGTAGCCGGCAGACACACTGCTTCCTCGCAGGTGGCAGAGTTGGTGGTGGGTAGCCGGCAGACACACTGCTTCCTTGCAGGAGGCAGAGTTGGTGGTGGATAGCCGGCAGACACACTGCTTCCTCGCAGTTTGATGAGAAATGGCTATTCTCATTCTCCATCCAATGAAATTATTTCGTAATTATACATAATGTGACTCAGTTATTAATAAAATGAGCTACATATACATTATTGTTAAGTTAAATTTATATTAAAAATAATAGGTGGTGAGAATACGGGCGCACACACGTCTTACTTCTCCAGCAGCTGAACTGAAGCCCATCAATGTAGTTTTGTGTTTTGCGTGTTGTACCCAATCATACCTATTCATAAAACAGCGCAAAGAATGTGCCTCCGTCACCTTCTCAGAGAGGTCACTCCTCATATTTTCTTGTTTAAAACTGAAGAAGTGTTTACTTACATCACTTAGGCTCATCTATTCTGTTTTGAGGTTTCATCTATGTCCCCTTGTCCTTGTGCCTTGCATTCCAAGTATGTTTGTGAAACCCTCTTGGAATCTGGTTTGTCGTAATCATGTATTTCTGTTTCCTCTCAGCTCAGGGGCCCATGTTGCAAACCTCTGGTTCTTCCCGAGGCTCCACATGCCTGCGTGATCAGGTGTAAGTTCCTTGTTTGTAGTGCATACCTCACTATAGCCTTGATACATACTGTGTACAGCGACCTTCAATCTGTGTTGATATATCTGAAAGGAGTTCTACGATTACTTAATTTCATCTATATTGCTGATGTTAAAAGATTTATCTCTAGTTCTGGCAACATTTTTGGTTTTATACTTGCAATATGACCTTTCTCCACTAACAAAATTTGTCGTTTCTCACCTCAAAAGATGTTTTCTCTTTCCCTCCAAACTGACATTCATTACGACTAATAATCCCAGTAGTCATCGTTAAGAAACCTCGTACCTATTATCACCCTGTGTTTTGTATTGTTATTAATTACCAGTGTCATCCCCGTAGCCAGTATCGAGAGTATCTATGCCTTTGCTATCCTTTTGATGGGTTGTTTAACCATAGTGTGGCTGTTAGCGGCTTACTGATCCAGTGCCAGATCATCTCAGCATGGATACCCTGGCACTGGCTTTGTCCACTGTCGTAGTTTTTTTTCCTTCTTTTTCCTCTGGTTTGTGACTTAATTGCTGATAAAGAAACAATGTCGATGGTTTTCCAGATTTCAAAAAATATGCAGTCAACGCATTCGTATCATTTTGGAGGTTCGTCGCTTTTTCTGTCACAGATCTCCTGTAATTTCATGATTTTCATGGCTGATTTTTTGTTATGAAGTCTTTCATCTCTAGATACCCAACAGACATTTTTCTGATTATTTTTTTTCAACACGTTCGCCGTCTCCCACCGAGGTAGAGTGACCCAAAGAAAGATAGAAACACTTTTACCAGCATTCAGCACTTTCACCATCATTCAGCACTTTCACCATCATTCAGCACTTTCACCATCATTCAGCACTTTCACCATCATTCAACACTTTCACCATCATTCAACACTTTCACCATCATTCACATATAATCATTGTTTTTGCAGAGGTGCAAAGAAAAGACAGTTTAGATGTTACTCCAAACAGCCAGTATCCGAAATCCCTCCTTTACAGTTTATCTGGAGTTTACCTGGAGAGAGTTCCGGGGGTCAACGCCCCCGCGGCCCGGTCTGTGACCAGGCCTCCTTAGGTCAGTGTCCCAGGATGCGACCCACACCAGTCGACTAACACCCAGGTACCCATTTTACTGATGGGGAACATAGACAACAGGTGGAAAGAAACACGTCCAATGTTTCTACTCTGGCTGGGAATCGAACCCAGGCCCTCACCGTGTGAAGCGAGAGCGTTAACCACCAGGCCACCAGAGCCCCTTCCAGGCCACCAGAGCATTGTAATTTCCACCAAGACTCAAGTCCGGCTAACCGATTTCCTTGAATCCCTTCATAGTCTAACAGCTCGTCAGGTCTCCAAAAACCATTCGTCTCCATTCACTCCTATCTAACAAGTTCATACATGCCTGCTGCATGTCCAGGCACCTTGCACTCAAAACTTCTGATTATATTTTCCACTAATTTTGACGGTAAACATTAGTCATGCTGGTCTGTAATTCAGTGTTAATTTTCTGTCCCCATACCCGAATTTTAGGACAATTTATGCAGTTCTCATCAGTCTTTGTGTGAGTCCCATTATAAATGATTTGTCGAAATTTCCGTTCCATTTAGAATTTTTAACTGGCCGTTTCCAGGTTCCATCCTTCTTTTACTGTTGATCCCCATTATAAGGTATCGATTTCCACTTCTCCATCAACCTTATTCCACGTCTTGATCTCCTCAACTAAAGTTGAGGAAATATTCTCTAACATAACTCACGTAATCGTAATGACACGATTGGACGAATCTTATTGTGGCTAGCTGGTCCAGTGGCTAACGCGACGGTCTGGAGTTTTGAGACTCTCTGATCGCGGGTTCTATCCCCGCCCGTGGTATGGTTTTTTTTTTCTAACATAATGTGCCTAGCTTTGTCTTTAACATCCAGTTGTATCACATACGTATCAGTTCTCTGCCACTTAAACAGTCCATTCCGGTCCCACCTACAGAGTGTTTTCTAGTTTTTGTTCTGTCTTCCCTGATTCTTTGTGTTGCTTAATGTCATTAATTTTAACTCCAATTTTCTTTTCAGAGCGTCTAGTCTGCTTTTGAACCTTAGTTTCTTGACAATGTTAATAATTCTCGGAACTATGTTGCGGAGATTTACCTCTAAAATCTGCAAAGGTAAAATACCCGAATTTAACATTTGCATAATTTTCCTAACTTTTCATTAGGTCATGTTTAATTCTAGTGGCCACATGTTTGACCAATCCAGGTCCCTGTCTATAATTTAAAATTTCCAATATCATATTATAATTATTGATGCAGTGCTCTGGATCCCACTCTCAGATATAGGTCATAAATTGTCAGATTAACTTTCTTTGAAAAATGACGCGCACTCAGGTATTTCTTTACCTTTTTCTTTTAAGTAAAGCACAGCTTGGTTATAATAACTTCTCTGAACGTTGATTTTCTTGACTTCATACAGCTCAACAATAAGTGAAATATCGTCAAATTAAAGATCTGCTCTACAACTGTTTCTTCAATAATCTGTCAACACATTGTTTACCCTGTTGTATGAAATATGTTCACTACCTCCTGGAGTACCATAACTCTCTGACTCTCTACTAGTGTCTTTGGTACCAATGTACCAATGTACATCGTGTGTTCACCTTATACATTGATAAATTAGACACATGTGCAACTCTTGGGTATCTTTATTGAGGAAACGTTTCGCCACACAGTGGCTTCATCAGTCCATACAAAGGAGAATCTTGAAGAACAGGAGGAGAATGAGGTAATCAGTCCCTCAACCTTGAGTCGATGTGGTCAGTCCATCAATCTTGAATAGAATTCTATTCAAGATTGCATACTCCAGTATGGGCCTAAAGTACACTGTGCAAAGGGTCCTGAATGAAATGTCAGAATGCTGCTCTTAGGTTTGCCAGGCCCCCGTATGCTGCAGCAGTTGTTTGGTTGATGTGCGCCTCAGGAGATGTGCTTGGTGTTAAACTCACCCCAAGATCCTTTTCCTTGAGTGAAGTTTGTAGACTCTAGCCCCCTAGATTGTGCTCTGTCTGTAGTCTTCTTTGCCCTTTCCCAATCTTCATGACTTTGCACTTGGTGGAGTTGAATTACAGGAAATATTTTGACTAATTGTTAAATGTTGATGAAGATAGGGAAGCTGTGATTTCGTGTATAGGGCAAGGAGGAATAACATCTTGAAGGGGTGAGGAAGAGCCAGTTGTGAGTGTGTGGGAAGTTCGTGAGGCAGTAAGTAAAATGAAAGGGGGTAAGGCAGCCGGGATTGATGAGATAAAGATAGAAATGTTAAAAGCAGGTGGGGATATAGTTTTGAAGTGGTTGGTGCAATTATTTAATAAATGTATGGAAGAGGGTAAGGTACCTAGGGATTGGCAGAGAGCATGCATAGTTCCTTTGTATAAAGGCAAAGGGGACAAAAGAGAGTGCAAAAATTATAGGGGGATAAGTCTGTTGAGTATACCTGGTAAAGTGTATGGTAGAGTTATTATTGAAAGAATAAAGAGTAAGACGGAGAATAGGATAGCAGATGAACAAGGAGGCTTTAGGAAAGGTAGGGGGTGTGTGGACCAGGTGTTTACAGTGAAACATACAAGTGAACAGTATTTAGATAAGGCTAAAGAGGTTTTTGTAGCATTTATGGATTTGGAAAAGGCGTATGACAGGGTGGATAGGGGGGCAATGTGGCAGATGTTGCAGGTGTATGGTGTAGGAGGTAGGTTATTGAAAGCAGTGAAGAGTTTTTACGAGGATAGTGAGGCTCAAGTTAGAGTATGTAGGAAAGAGGAAGATTATTTCCCAGTAAAAGTAGGCCTTAGACAAGAATGTGTGATGTCACCGTGGTTCTTTAATATATTTATAGATGGGGTTGTAAGAGAAGTAAATGCGAGGGTCTTGGCAAGAGGCGTGGAGTTAAAAGATAAATTAAAGGTGAATACAGGAAAGAGTAAGGTTATGAGGATAACAAAAAGATTAGGTGATGAAAGATTGGCTATCAGATTGGAGGGAGAGAGTATGGAGGAGGTGAATGTATTCAGATATTTGGGAGTGGACGTGTCAGCGGATGGGTCTATGAAAGATGAGGTGAATCATAGAATTGATGAGGGAAAAAGGGTGAGCAGTGCATTTAGGAATCTGTGGAGACAAAGAACTTTGTCCTTGGCGGTAAAGAGGGGAATGTATGAGAGTATAGTTTTACCAACGCTCCTGTATGGGTGTGAAGCATGGGTGATGAATGTTGCAGCGAGGAGAAGGCTGAAGGCAGTGGAGATCCCATGTCTGAGGGCAATGTGTGGTGTGAATATAATGCAGAGAATTCGTAGTTTGGAAGTTAGGAGGAGGTGCGGAATTACCAAAACTGTTGTCCAAAGGGCTGAGGAAGGGTTGTTGAGATGGTTCGGACATGTAGAGAGAATGGAGCGAAACAGAATGACTTCAAGAGTGTATCAGTCTGTAGTGGAAGGAAGGCGGGGTAGAGGTCGGCCTAGGAAAGGTTGGAGGGAGGGGGTAAAGGAGGTTTTGTATGCGAGGGGCTTGGACTTCCAGCAGGCATTTGTGAGCGTGTTTGATAGGAGTGAATGGAGACAAATGGTTTTTAATACTTGTGCTGTTGGAGTGTGAGCAAAGTAACATTTATGAAGGGATTCAGGGAAACCGGCAGGCCGGACTTGAGTGCTGGAGATGGGAAGTAAAGTGCCTGCACTCTGAAGGACGGGTGTTAATGTTGCAGTTTAAAAACTGTAGTGTAAAGCGCCCTTCTGGCAAGACAGTGATGGAGTGAATGATGGTGAAAGTTTTTTCTTTTTCGGGCCACCCTGCTTTGGTGGGACGGCCAGTGTGTTAATAATAAAAATAGTTGCCGGACCAGGCCTGCAGCCTGTCTAGATCCTTTTGTAGTTCTACCTGGTCGTCGTCCAATTGGATTCTTCTCATCAACTTCACATCATCTGCAAACAGAGACGCTTCTGAGTCTATTCCTTCCGTCATGTCGTTCACAAATACCAGAAACAGCACCGGTCGTAGGACTGATCCCTGTGGCACCACGCTCATTACTGGAACCCACTCTGACACCTCGCCACATACCATGACTTGCTGTTGTCTTCCTGATCCATTGTAGTGCCTTCCTTGTTATCCCTTCCTGGTCCTCCAGCTTTAGCACTAATCTCTTGTGTGGAACTGTATCAAACGCCTTCTTACAGCCCAAGAAAATGTTATCTACCCACTTCTCTCTCTCTTGTCTTACTGCCATCACCCTGTAATAGAAGTCCAGTAGGTTCGTGACGCAGGATTTCCCATCCCTGAAACCGTGCTGGCTGTCATTGATAAGCTCATTCCTTTTTAGGTGCTCCACCACTCTTCTCATAATTTTCTCCATAACCTTGCGTACTGTACACGTCAGTGACACTGGTCTGTAGTTTAATGCTTCATGTCTGCCTACTATTTTTAAAAATTGGGACTACATTTGCTGTCTTCCATAATTCCATCGCCTTGTGTCGATAGAAGTGTTGAAGATTGTTAGTGGTACACAAAGCGCCTCTGCTTCTTCTCTCAGGACTCAGGGAGAGATGGTATCCAACCCCATCGCCTTTGAGGTATCTAGCTCGCTTAGTAGCCTCTACACTTCTTCGTCGATTGCATGTATTGTGTCCAACACTTCATGGTGTACTCCACCTCTCTGCCTTTCTGTCTCCTCTGTGAACACTACTTTGAATCTCATGATGAGCTCTTCACATACTTCGCGGTTACTTTTATGACCTCCCTCCTTCCTTCCTCAGCCTGATTACCTGGTCCTTGACTGTTTTCCTCCTGATGTGGCTGTACAACAGCTTTGGGTCAAATTTTGTTTTCGCTGCTATGTTATTCTCGTATTGTCTTTGGACCTCCCCTCTTATCTGTGCACATTCATTTCTGGCTCTACAACTGCTCTCCTTATTCTCCTGGGTCCTTTGCCTTCTATATATCTTCCAATCCCTAACACATTTGGTTTTGGCCTCCCTGCACCTTTGGGTGAACCACAGGCTCGACCTGGCTTTTTCGTTATTCCTGTTATCCTTGCGTACATACCTCTCCTCGGCTTCCTTGCATTTTGTTGTCACACTTTCAATAATCTCATTTACTGACTTCCCTCCCAGTTCTCTGTCCCACTGAACCCCATTCAGGAAGTTCTTCATGCCTGTATAGTCCCCTTTCTTGTACTTTGGCTTCATTCGTCCTGCCCTTCCTGCTTTCCCCTCCACTTGTAATTGTACTATGTATTTGAAGCTCAGAACCACATGATCACTGGCCCCAAAGGGTCTTTCATATGTGATGTCCTCAATATCAATTCTAGGTCCAGTCTTGCTGGTTCATCCTCTCCTGTCTTTCTGGTAGTGTCCCGTACGTGTTGGTACATAAGGCTTTCCAGTAGCCCTCCACGTTTCTTGGCCCCCATGTGGCTCCAAGTGCTCCCAATCAATTTCTTGTGATTGAAGTCACCCATGATCAGTAGCTTTGCCCTGCTCATGAGCCCTTCTGGCCAATTCATGCTTTTGCCTTGGCTTCCTGCTGTTGTGTGGTGGGTTGCACATCACTGCAATTACCACCTTGGGACCTCCAGACTGAAGCTCTCCTATTATTTAATCTCTTGCTTCTCCTCTGTCTCCTCTCTCCAGCTCATCAAAATTACATCGATTTTTGATTAGCAGTGCCACTCCTCCACCCCCCTTGTTCCCTCTATCCTTCCTAAGCATCTGATAGCCCATTGGAAAAATGGCATCTGTTATCATCCCTGTGAGCTTGGTTTCTGTGAAGGCTATGATGTGTGTTGATGCCTCTTTGACTCTTTCATGCCACTCCTCCCACTTATTCGTTATTCCATCAGCATTGCTGTACCATACCTTAAGTTTCCTCTCCAACACTGTGTTTTGGAGGTTCTGTGAGGGTGGGGGACCTGGCAGTATGCTGTGGGTTTCTATAGCATAGTGTGGTGTAGGTGCTGTGAATGTGGATTGTGGCCTGTGTTTAGATAGTGTGTTTGGTTGTGGGGTTCTGAGGATGGTTCTGTGTGTGCTTGCTCTTGTTGCTCTGCCTTGCTCTAATGTCCTCTGCTGATTCTGTCCTTGTTTCTCTTCCTAGCTCCTTTCGCTTTTGTGTCCTCTCCCTAAGCTGCTGTCATTCTGTTTTTGTTCTGTTTCGGTCTAGGAACACCCTCTTGTATGCTGACGATTCCTTCAACCATTGTTTCTCTTGCAGGACCCTGTTTTGCACTGTTTCTGTCCTGAAAATCCGCTTGATCGACTATTTTTTCCCCTTCAAGGACCCCCCTGTTCTCTGAAAATTTACTATCTCGAACATGTCCTCTTTGCCTATTTCTTTGATGATGTCTTTCTGCCTGCCGTCTTTCATTGTGTGTCCTTCCCTTCGCTTCCCTGAAGCCCATGAATAAACACTTACTTCACACTCTCTTCCTCCCATTGCTTTTCCCTTTGTGTCTCTGGTTCCTGTGTGTACATGGCCATTTTCTCCCTTATTTTTTCCTGTAGCTCTTGGTGGCATGGCCCTTCCTCTGCATATGACCTATCCCCCTCTCCATCTTCACCCCTGTTCCCCACCACCATCCCTGCTCCTAACTGCTCTCCCCTTTCTTTCCTCAGCCTTGCTTGGTGGGCTAGTAGGGCCTTAGTGTAAGTTATGTCTCCTACCTTTCCGTTGGTCCCCTTATTCAGTAGATGTGTACCAGCTTCAGATGTTGTGTCTCCTCTAGTCAATACCCCTCTAACTCCCTTCAGCCTATTTACCTTATAATCTAGGACCCTTTTCCTGGCTACTGCAGCTTCGACTTGTGACTTTCAATTCTTCTTCTAATCCTCCAACCTCTTTTCCAATTCCACAGAAAGCTCTGCCTCCATCCTTTTCTCTATTTTTTAGCGAAAAGCTCTTCTAGGTTGCTCTCACACTCTTGTTCCATCCTTTTGCATTGCTCTTCCATCCAGTCTTCCTTATCAGAACCATTCTCCTCTGATCCACTGGGCCTTCGAGTTCCCCTCTACATCACCATTTTTTATGGGTTATGTGCTGTAGTTGTGTGTTTGTGAGGGGGAAGAGAGGAGGGGACGGGGATGGGGAGAGTGATGGAGGGGTGGAGAAAGAATGGAAAGAAGACTAGAGGAAAAAGGAGTGGAAGGGAAGAAGAAAAGACAGGGGACTGGGGGCATGGAGGGAGGGGGGGAGAGGGAGAGAAAAGTGAGAGGGGAAAGAATGAGAGAGAGAGAGAAGGGAGTAGTTGAGGGGAAAGAGAGAGATGGAGAGAGTGATGGGGAGAGGTAGTGTGTTTGTGTGCGGGAGTGGAGGGTTGTAAGGGAAAGAGAGGTGGGGAGAGAGACAGGAAGAGTGATGGAGGGGTGGAGAGTGGGTGGGGGACTAGAGAGAAAAGGAGGTGAAGGGGAGGGGAAAGAGGAGGAGGGAGGTAGGCGGGGTAGGCCCTAATGGTCAAAGGCTGTGAAGATTAGTGCCCATGTGTTAGTTACCATTTTGTCCTAGGCACATGTCGATTTGACACTAGGCCTGTTGTGTGTGTAGGTGTGTGTGTAGGTGTGTGTGTAGGTGTGTACTCACCTAGTTGTACTCACCTAGTTGAGGTTGCAGGGGTCGAGTCCGAGCTCCTGGCCCCGCCTCTTCACTGATCGCTACTAGGTCACTCTCCCTGAATCGTGAGCTTTATCATATCTCTGCTTAAAGCTATGTATGGATCCTGCCTCCACTACATCGCTTCCCAAACTATTCCACTTACTGACTACTCTGTGGCTGAAGAAATACTTCCTAACATCCCTGTGATTCATCTGTGTCTTCAACTTCCAACTGTGTCCCCTTGTTACTGTGTCCAATCTCTGGAACACCCTGTCTTTGTCCACCTTGTCAATTCCTCTCAGTATTTTGTATGTCGTTATCATGTCTCTCCTATCTCTCCTGTCCTCCAGTGTTGTCAGGTTGATTTCCCTTAACCTCTCCTCGTAGGACATACCTTTTAGCTCTGGGACTAGTCTTGTTGCAAACCTTTGCACTTTCTCTAGTTTCTTTACGTGCTTGGCTAGGTGTGGGTTCCAAACTGGTGCCGCATACTCCAATATGGGCCTAACGTACACGGTGTACAGGGTCCTGAACGATTCCTTATTAAGATGTCGGAATGCTGTTCTGAGGTTGTATGTGCCCATGTGTGTATGTGCCTATGTGTGTGTGTGCCCACGTGTGTTCCTGTGTACTCACCTAATTGTGGTTGCCGGGGTCGAGACTCAACTCCTGTGCATGTGTGTGTGTGTTTATGAGGCCATTGTGTGTATCTACGTCTGTGCATGTGTTTGTGTTGGATGACAGTGTGTGCTTGGGTGTGGCTGGGTGATGATATTCGTGTGTTTGGGTGAGGGTGTGGGTGTGTTTTGTGTGAGTGATGAGTGTGTGCAGTGTACTCACCTACTTTTGGTTGCAGAGGGCCGAGAGAGGTAGGGTGGTCTGTAAGTGGGTGAGGATAGGGGGGTGAAGGGGAATGCCTGAGTGGGTGGAGTGGTGGACTCTGGTGGGCCAGAGTAGAGGTTGGAAGGGGACACTGTGAGGGTGGGAAACCTGGAAGGAGGATAGACTGAGGGGAGAGACCATTTTATGCTTCTCTGTGCCCAGAAATAATCCTCCTCACTTAGCTGCACCTCACCCTTCTATGTATCAATATGCTAACAGTATACTAATAGCAATACTAATAATAACAATAATAACACTGATAACACTAATACTCAGCTTCTACAAGCCTGAAACACGTGTACTTGTGTTTCTGTGTTTCTGAGTCCTTCGTATACCCACATTTGTACCCAATCACTTGGTTCACACTGTGCACTCTCTTTGTGTGCTTAAAATTCCTGTCGGTTCTAGTCCTATTTGCCTGTTCCTACTCCTTCATGCACACGCATCCTACCAAAGTCATCTATCGTGCTTTCTCCTACCAATTTTATATTCCTTCTGAATGGTGTAGACAGCCTGTACTGGCAGAGCACACAGCCTAGCCGTCTGCTCTGACTAGTTCATATTTCGCGGCATTCAGTGCTGCCCTCTGTAGGCCTACCTAGGTCGGTGGGACACACAGTCCACCCTCTCTCACTCCCGCTTCGACCGACTTGAGGTACACAGGTACTCCCCCTCCACGGACTGGCTTGCGGTCACTTCCTCACACTGCCCGTTGTGTACTCACTCCTACCCGATTAAAGCCAATCTAGTCCACGGCCGTATCATTGCTACCTACGCTACCTTCATCGGCACTAAACCGCTGTTCAACAGTAAGAACAGCAATAACAGTGGTGACAGCGGAGTCAGCGGCCTTGTGAGCCTCTTCAGGGTGGAGGGGATCGGTCGACACCAGTCAACATCATCCGTCGTCATCCAACGCACCTGCTAGCCTAAAGAGTTATCTGCTACTCCCAGCGTCTTGACGGGACCCGAGATAGATCTTCGTCCTAGATTTTTCCCACAAAATCTGGACATAGGCATCACGGCGTCATCTCCAGCCTTAGCAGTCACGTGTTCACCTCATCACCCTCTCTACAGCCCTTCAACACTCTCCAGCACCATTCTCCTGCCTCCTACAGCGTCCCTACGCCCTTCTCAGCTACAAGAAGTAGAGGTGAGGTCGTTAGTGTGTTGGCTTCGTGTGGCTCCACGAGTGACCACGAGGCAGCTCTCGGGTTGGTTTATACCCTAATCAGCGTGTAAACACACCAGCCCTCTATACAGCCTTATCTGCTAGGCAAAGACGTCCTTCTCGCCGTCCATGTGTGTTGTGTTCTTCCCAGTTCCTCCAAGAAGTTCTACCGGGCTTAACCACGTGGGAACCCAGTTGGCTTAGCCCCTAAGCCAGCAAAGTTCAGCGTCTACAGCAGCTCGTGACTCATCATAGTGTCTACTACTACTCAGCGCCTACGTATCTCCAGCCAGTGCAGTTTTTTTTTTGTGTTGCCCAGTTTAAAAAATTTTTTTTTTTTCCCTTTCCCTTGTTGTTTTATTCCCAGTTCATCACCAGTTCTGTTTTCCCCAGTGATTTGTTACAGTAAAACTTACTCGTCCCAGTTCAAAGTTTCACTTAAGCTTGTTTTTAGCACGTTCGAGTAGTGCAGTAAATGTTTTGTTCTCCGTGTGCTGAAGCCGCAGTCAGTCAGCGCGCCCAGACACGCTTGCCAGTGTAAACAACCATACACCAGCTGTGGTTCACGCCGGGTACCCACGTCTAATATCTTATACCTCCACAGAGTTACTCCGGTCCTTCCTGTTCTTCCCAAGTCCTTTCTGATATTTTTTTTCTACGACATTGAAGCCCCATAGCAGTATACAAATGCTACGAGGCGTGTAGTGTCACTAGAACATCACTGAAAGTTCCAGCACCTGCCGTACCTTCGTCCACCTGCACTCAAAGTTAAGTAAACAGTGACTTACCTAGCATTTCCTAATATTTTGTGACATTATTTAACTGTCCTGCACCAATACAGTTAGTTACTGAAGCCATACTTCAGTAAATTGTTCAGTGTCATCAGTGCACATTTTGCCATTTACCTACAGCTTAAATTTTGTGAATTTATTTTTGCACTCCTACATTTTAAATTCCAGTTTTTCTCTATTCTGCTTCTTGCACCTCAGTTATTGATTTAAATTGTTCAGTGTTAACCATTTATACAATTTACCTCTCACATACAGTTTTCATGTAATTCCTGTGTGCTGTTATTTTTTTTTTAGTTGCACCTGCAAGTTAGCCACAGATTGTTGACACCCCTGCACTGTTTTGTTTGTTAGTTTTTTTTTAATAAGTGTAATCTTCAAGTACTTAAGTATTAGTATATTCTACCTGCAGTCATACAATCTGTGCCTAGCCCATTAAATTTTTTTTTTCTGTTCCCCCATTTATTTTGCTCTACATATATTCTATGTTTTATCAGTGAATATTCACCTATGTGCATTGCTTTTTGCTATTTTATATACCCAAGTCATTGAGTGTATTTTTGGGAACCTGCTTATTTACCATTAATTACCAAAATTCCTTGTGAAGTTAATTAATTTTGACCTTGAGATTGTGCAAATTTTTTTTTTCTTTTTGCCAGTGTACACCCTGCTAACACCAGTTAACCTTTGCCATATTCTTGAATTTAATAATTTGCATTTTTATTAATTTTATTTTGTGTGCAATATAGCAATTCTGGTCAGTGTATTTTTTTTGTGATTTTTGGCACTATTCCATACTCTGATATCTTTTTTGTGCCAACTTCCCTTGTGCAAGTGAATTACCCCTTTTTTTTTTTTGCATTTCAATTTGCAACTGCTAGCACCCTCAATCTTTTTAAACTGTGCTTGGAGCACAGTTTAGTGTTGTGTAGTACCTGATTTATTTTAATTTTGTGCAATTTTTGCTACCAGTGTTTACAGTTCAACTCCTTTTCATAAATTTTGTTGCCAGATTCCTGGTGAAATTATTGACTATCCTTAGCTTCATTTTGTGCACTTCCCTGTAGTACATTCACTTGCATACATCTCTTATTTTGTTTTCAGAGTGTATCACTATTTCCCTTTTTATTGTTGTTTTGCTCAAATTATTTCTATCACTAAGCAGTTTACCTAGTACTGTGGTGCTGAGTTCTCTTTGACTCTGTTTTGAATTGTAGCCAGTGCATACCATTTCTTGCTCTGACCTGTTTACCATCTTCGTGACCTACTTGCATTTCAACAATTGACGTCATGACTAAGACACGCAGTGGCCATGCCGTTACCCCAGATTCTGCTGGTGCCAGCAATGGTGCCTCAGCCAGCGTGAGCACGCGGCAGGGCATCGAAGCCCCAGCGACAGTTGGTCAACTTGTGGCTCAAGCCTCGACCACCAGTGGGCCGGCTCATCGTCCATACCTGACCCTTATTTTTGACGGTCGTGCAAATAGTTTAGAGCCATGGCTGCAGTCAGTCGAGGCGACTGTTCAGGCTCTATTTGATAGCCCAACAGATACACAGTACATTCGTGCTGCTGTTGCAGCAGTGGATCTCACCCAGGGTGATATAGGTGCCTTTGTGCAGCTCAAGCGCGTTTGTAAGATTCAGTCTTGGGGTGAACTTAAGGAGGAATTTAGGCGTTATTTTCGGCGTAGTCGCCAACGCCATTACATTGACATCGTTACCAGCGTCTTGGCCGAATGTCAATACCGGCACGAAAGCCCCCTGGCTTGCGTTTGCCGTTTCGAGCAAGCCGCCACGGACTTTACTGATGCCGTCAACTCCACTAAGTGGGCGGATGGTGATGGCCGTATGGCTATTAAAGACATCATCCCCATGCTGGCTGTCGGCATCATGCGGAGGGATTCCGCCCCTAACCTCTGGGCTGCCATTGATGCGCTAGGACTCGGCCCTCAGCACGACGTCCTGGGTGCATATGACGCCATCGACTCGCTCAAGCCGCCTTCCGAGCAAGGCAAGGTTTGCCGCTTTGCGGATGATCCCCTACCCATCCTTGCAGCGCCGTCCGCAGTGACCCCGCGGTCGCAGCCGGAAGTCACTTTTGCTGCTGCTGTCAGACAGCCAACCCACAAAGGTTCTAACCCCAGTCCCACTAATACGCGCCTAAGTAAAAATAGCGACCACAGTAACAACAGTCGGTCTTATACAAAAAGGCAGTCATCGACTTCCTGGACCAGGGCGAAACGTCGCCAGCAGACACCACCCCCAACCTCACCCGCTAAGCGTGTAGTGACTTGTTTCAACTGTGGCAAACGAGGGCACTACCGATCTGAGTGTTACAAACTTAAGTCCCCGCAAAGTAACCGTCACAGTCCCCACGCTCAGTATCAAGGTAACCGTCACCGTCCCCATGCCCAGTCTCGCGAGGGAATCTGTGTTTACCACAATACTTCCAGTCATACCTCCCATGAGTGTAACAAGCTGCGAAGTATGCTGACAGCTGAGTGGAGCAAGCAGTCGTCGCGCAATGCACATGCTCGTAGAAGCCCTTCCACTAGTTCGGGGGAAGAGGCGCGTCCGCAAAACCAGCGAAAGACGTAGTAACCCTGTCGGAGTCGCTGTATTCCGTCCCTGTCCGCAATGCATTCGCCGCCCTGGGCAGTGATACGCTTGCCGACAGTGAGGAAACCGAGTGTCTTGACGTTGTTGCTGAGACTCTTACCGTACCTTCCAGGTCGAGCCTCGTCAACAAGTGTCGAGCCTCGAGCAGCTGTGACTCCGGGGATCTCGTCGGCCTGTCATGCCTTCATGTTCGGTATGACAACCCATGTGGACCGCTCATCGAGTCCACTGTCCACAATAAGCCTGTTCAGCTTTTCCTAGACACAGGTTCGGTGGTTAACATTGTCCGCTCCACCTTTTTCCGAGACATTGGCCTTCACGCGGCCATGTTGACAGAGCCATCTGCCATTCAGACCTTGAGAGGAGTCTCAGGTAAACCGCTGACGGTTCGCGGTCGCACAACGCTAGAATTTGTGGTCCAGGGTCACAAGCTGTCCGCAAAATTCTTAGTCGTAGATGGTATTGTTTTCCATGGTGACCTGCTCATAGGGTTCAAAACCATGGCAGATCTTAGGATCCGTTTAGATCCAGCTGAGTGGAAAGCGGAATTCAACGGAGTGGATGTGCCCTTCTGGGGCGTGCGCTTAGGATCCACTACGTGCTACTCCGTCTCAGAGTACGCACAGTGCCTAGAATCGTTGGAAACCGGTGGTTTCCATAGCACATTCTCCCCGGGGTCGGTCTCTCGTCCTGATCGACCTCGTAGTAGAGCTCGTTGCCCATCACCTCCTGGCCATCAGCGCGTAGTTACCAGTGAAACCCAGTCTGGGGACGCCCAGTCTAACCTTCACTCTAACTCTGACGCTGTTGTAGAGACCAGCAGTTGTCAAGCCGCAGTATCCCTGTCGGCAGGCGACTGTCTGACTCGTGTCATGGCATCAGCGAGCAGAGTTACTGCTTGTACAAAGTATGACGTCACTTTGTCAGCTAACTCGCTCACTCCTGTTACGGTGTACGTGAGCAGAGCTTTTGAAGGAGACCATGTGCTGGTTGACAACGACACATGCCGAGTCAAGGGCCTCTCCCTTGAACCATCCTTGCACACAGTGCAACGTGGTAAGTTGCAAGTCCTTGTTGTCAACATGCATAGTCGAGAATTTCCCCTGCGGAAGAATACCTCACTTGTTGACCTTGTCAGATTCCCTCTCCCGGTGAGAGTGGAGGGTGAAGCCCCAGCTG
Organism: Cherax quadricarinatus; assembly: GCF_038502225.1. NCBI lineage: Eukaryota > Metazoa > Arthropoda > Malacostraca > Decapoda > Parastacidae > Cherax > Cherax quadricarinatus. The sequence continues at coordinate 69,372 of NC_091362.1, forward strand.
ACTTCCTTGTGAGTGCAGTTCTCCCAGGCGAGTCTGCTGCTGACTCTTCCAACACCCGGCCAGTGCAGGAAGATGATCTAGCTTTGACAGACTATCCTGAAGAGGTTCCAAAACTTCTCCAGGTTCTCAATCGTGCACGTTCTGCAGTTGCACTAGATGGTGAGTCAATGGGTTTGACCTCACTGATCTCTCACCGTATTCCACTTGACAAAGGTACTAAACCCATTTATGTACCTGCGTATCGCCTGCCACATGCGCAAAGAGTCTTCGCCGAAGAACTCATTACACGGATGCTCCGTGATGGAGTTATTGAGGAGTCCACTTCCCCGTGGAATGCTCCCCTTATTCTGGTTCCCAAGAAAGACGGAACCTGGCGCCCTGTTATCGATTACAGGAAACTGAATGCATGTACCATCCCAGACCGTTTTCCATTGCCAGTTCTGAACGACCTGTTGCAGAACATCGGCGATAATAAGGTCTTTTCAACTCTTGATCTTCTTCAAGGGTTCTGGCAGATCCCCCTCGATGATGAGAGTAGAGAGTTGACAGCTTTCTCTACTCCAACTGGTCATTACCAGTTCAGGAGGATGCCCTTCGGCTTGCGCGGAAGCCCAATCACGTTTAGTCGTTTGATGACGACAATTTTCCGTACCCTCCTAGGTGGCACGCTCATGGTCTACCTGGATGATCTCATAGTCATGTCGCAAGATGTCCCGTCACATCTTGAGAAACTTGACAGGGTATTGGACAGGCTAGCTCAGGCAAATCTTAAGGTAAAGCTCTCCAAATGTCATTTCCTCCGGAAGGAAATAAAATTTCTGGGTCACGTAGTAACTCAGAATGGCATAAAGACGGACGAGTCTAAAATCTCGGCCGTGCAGAAATTCCCCAGACCCATGACGGCGGATGCAGTCCGGTCCTTCATAGGCCTGGCGGGTTTCTACCGCACCTTTATCGCAGGTTTCTCCACCATTGCTGCACCCCTGACACGCTTACTCAAGAAGGATGCCCCTTTTGAGTGGACGTGCGATCAGGAACGAGCTTTTGTCATTCTTAAGAACAAGTTAACATCAGCCCCAACCCTTAGATTCCCTGATTTCACCAAGGCATTTACCTTGACGACTGATGCCAGCAAAGTTGGCATCGGTGCAGTCTTGTCACAAGAATCTAATGGGAAGCAACAGCCTATTGCCTATGCTAGCCGTGTTCTTACTAAAGCGGAAGTCAATTATTCAGTGACAGAGCTAGAAGCTTTAGCCATTGTATGGGCCCTGAGTCATTTTCGGGATATCATCTATCATTATCCTATCAAGATTTATACAGATCATTTACCCTTATTGGCCCTTTTTGCAAATAAGAACCTCTCGGGAAAGCATGCTCGGTGGTCGCTCACGTTCAATGACTACAACCCTGAAATTTGCTATGTCCCAGGTAAGCAAAATGTTGTAGCTGACGCCCTGTCGAGACATATAGCATTCGTGAGTGTCGGCAATTCGTTCTCTGTTGAGGATCTCGAGAGAGCCCAACGACAGGACCCTGTGTGGTCTCCAGTCCTTCGTTTCCTTACCAAGGAGGACGTTGACTTACAGGTCAAGTCTCCCGTTCCACTGAAGGATTTAGTGGTCAACCAAGGAGTACTGTGCCGTGTTGCACAGCTGGTGGACCCCGGCAGAACCGTATACCAACTGGTGATACCAGAGTCCATGATACCAGCTACTCTTAGGTTGATCCACAATGTCCCAGGTGTAGCGCACCCCGGGAAGGACCGCAGTATCAAACAGGCACGAATGAAATATTTCTGGCCTAAGATGGCATCGGACATTGCCAAGCATGTACACCAGTGTGTTGTCTGCCTACAGCACAAGGGTACCATTACAGGTCCTAACCCCATTCTAAAGTATCCCATTACAAAGGAGCCCTGGGAGAGAACTTCTGTCGACCTGTTGACGAACTTCTCGACCTCGGAGAAGGGAAATAAGCACCTGCTTGTAATGGTAGATAACTTGACGCGGTACAGTGAATTAGTACCCATTCCTGATAAAACCGCTGAAACGGTCGCTAGTGCTTTCCGTGAGCATGTTGTTCTTCGTCATACTTGCCCACGTGTCCTTCTGTCAGACAATGGGTCTGAGTTTATAAATGGCATAATGCAGGATCTTTGCTCCAGATTCAACATTCATCAAGCGCCAGTAGCTCCACGCCACCCTGCGAGTAATGGTCTTGCTGAACGTACAAATCGCAAAGTCCTGGAGGTGCTCAGAGTAACCGTTAACCCAAGTTGTACTACATGGGATGAGGCTATCCCAGATGTTCAGTGTACATTAAATTCCTCCCTCAACAGCTCGATCGGTGAGACACCTCATTTTGCTTTGTATGGCTATGACAAGCGCTTACCATATGAAATTCTGTTTACTCCACCTAGACCTACTTACGATACTGATAACCCCAGTGTAGTAAAGATGAGGACAACGCAGCTTGTCTTCCAGCGGGTACGAGAGAACCTTATGAAAGCTACTGATAGGTTCACGTCAGAGCGCAATGCCCGCGCCAAGGAAAGCAAAGTGGAACCAGGTTGCAAAGTTATGTTGCTCAACCCAGTGCAGACCCCAGGTATGCACAAACTTGTCCCAAAGTTTGTGGGTCCTTACCGTGTCCTACGACAGCTCCGTGGCAATAAGTTCGAGGTGAGGGAGATTGCTACGGGAGCTATCAAGGAAGCCCACCTTGATCACATGAAGTATGTGGACCATATGCAGGCCGAAGTAGAGCTGGAGGCGCGTGCGTTGCAACGCCACGATCAGACTAATGTTAGGGACAAACCGTCTACCCCTTCTCCCACTACTGCTGGTACGGAAGACGGCCCAGTAAGGCTCCATACTTATGGCCTGCGACCCAGGACAACAGTACATTTCTGTGACATTGACGTACCTACTGACTTGTCCGACTCCTACGCTAGTTATGCTAATTGTTTGCTTGCAGAAATGGGTATAAATGCACACACATTGTATAGCTAGTCGATAATAGAGTCAGGGTGGACAACATCATGTAATTATGTAAATACTTTTAGAAGGGTACCCAGAGTGTAATGAATTCCATGGATATAGTATTATTGTATGTATGTGCACCAGT
>NC_091362.1:75000-122500 GCF_038502225.1 Cherax quadricarinatus
CTAATTTATAGCTAATGTACATGAAGCAGCAATCATTTATTCAATCGTAGTAAGTACATTTAGAAAGATCAGCTAGTTAATGCCGAGTGTTAATATTTAAAACTGGATAAACAAAAACTGAATGACTAAGGGTCATTTTTTCTGATTAAATTTATTGCTGGGTTGCAAGTACAGAACAATACATTTATACCAGATATTTATTCGCTTTGACGATGCTGCAGTCGCATTAAAATCAATAGCAGTAAGGAAATCTTGTAGCAGTCAAAATATCATTCGGTTTGATATTCTGGCAAGAGAGTGAAAATCCTGCAGTCGTCTAGTAAACTTGCATCTGTCAAAATATCCCTTAACATTCTAGAAATGTAGTAGCAGTAAGAAAATATTGCACATTCCGAGCATCATTCAGAAATCCGGTATTCTTTCTGAAGTGAGGGAATTCTGTAGTGGTCTGGCAACCTTGATGCTATCTGGAAACCTTGCAGAAACCTGCCAACCTTGAAGCTGTGTGGGAATCCAGCAGCAGTTTCGTACTTAAGAAGTAGTGTGAAAATCTTACAAAAGTGTTAATATCTTGCAGCAGTGTGGGGAATTGTGTGGTAATCTGGGAAACCTGCAGCGCTTGTAGAAAACCTACAGAAATCTGAGAATATTGACACAGTCTGGGATTCATGAAGGAGACTGCACATCTTGCAGCTGTCTGGGAAGCATGTAACAGTTAGGGAAACCTGCAACAGTCTGGCAACCTTGCAGCAGGCTTGAATCTTTTTTTAGAAGTCTGGGAATCCTATAGTAATCTGGGTACCAGAAAACGTTCTAGGAATCTTATCACAGTATCGGAATCTTGCAGCACTCTGGAAATATTGCAGCATTCTAGGAATCATGTAGAAGACTGGGAATATTGCTGCTACTTGGTAATCATGGAGCAGTCCAGAAATCTTTCAGCAGAGTAGTAATCATGGAACAGTCTGGGAATAAAATGAATATAATTTTCAAATAAGTATTGTACACTGGCACAATTAGAATCATTAAGTTATGAGATGAAGTGTCACACAATACAAAACAAGCAGATATAATGCGTCACACATTACTGTATTTAATGTTTCTCGAGCGATATTCTGATATGAAGTGTAAACATAAAATGCAGTTATATGAAGTGTAAACATAAAATGCAGTTATATGAAGTGTAAACATAAAATGCAGTGATATGCAGTGTAAACATAAAATTTAGTGATGATTTTAACAACTGGATTAATTAGGATCAGTGTGTAGCATCATACAGAAGTTATACCTACGTAACCGACGATTCAGCCCCCAATTATTTTATATTAAGCTAGCTAGTGAGTGTTCCATGTGTTGCAGTGTTACAGAGGTATGCTGCTGTTAATACAGCAGGTGTATCACCTGGTATATTAACATAGGGGTTATAAAAAAATCGCAATGTCAATAAATTATCATGAAAACATTATTACCTGGCAAGTACAATGTTATGGCAGTCTAACGTTTAGAAAATAATTGTTTTGGATAAATGTTGTGAAACTCATGTGTAAGATGTATAATAAAACAACAGGTGAGCTGTTGAAAGACTAAATTCAATTCATGAACAGCTGTATGAGACTTGAAATATCTAACTGGATATACTACTAGTAAATCAGAAAAATATATATAAAAATCGGTAGTTCCTGGGTAGTCAGTGGTCAGTCGTCAGTGTTCAGTGGTCAGTCGTCACGTGAGGTCACAGACCCTGAGCTGCTTTGGGGATTAGCGTGGACGGTTACAAAGCATGGCTTGCTTCTGCAGTGTTTTAAAAATTGAGGTTGGAGAGTTGAAGGAGGAGGTCTTGCTTCTCCAGGAGGAGATTAGGAGGCTGAAGGTCCACCTCAATGGGTCCGGGAGAGAGTGTGAGGTGGCTGGAGTTGTGGGAAATGAGGCTTCTAGCAGTGAGGTGCAGTCTGTCTCTCGCTGTGAGGAGGCTGTAGTTGGGGAGGTAGCAACGGCTACCAGCAGTGAGGTGCAGCCCAGCACCTGCTACAAGTGGCGAGTGGTTCACAGTAATGGGAGGCGCATCAGAGTAAGGAAAGTTAAGAGTGAAGATCTGAAGGTAGGAAATCGCTTCTCTGTTCTTCAGGATGAATGTACTTCAGTGGCCAGTGAAGGTAAGGGTACTACTGCCCCTGCTAATGGAGGTAATCACATCCTTGTGGTTGGTGACTCTCAGGTAAGATATATTGACCGTGCTTTTTGTAATAGGAATAAGAAGATGAGAGATAGAGTGTGCTTCCCTGGAGCTGGTGTTGGGGACATTGTCAACAGGCTGGATAATATCATGTCAGGTAATGAGAACAAGCCCATTATCTGTCTCAGTGCTGGTGGAAATGATATTGGGAAGGGTAGGAGAGAAGAGCTGCTAGGTAAGTACAGGTCAACTATAGATTTCATTAAGTCTAAGGGAGGGATCCCAATCATATGTAGCATCTTGCCTAGAAGAGGAGTAGGAAATGAATGGTTGTCTAGGGCAATTGGTGTAAATTGCTGGCTAGACAGATACTGCAAGGAACTTGCAATCCCATTCATTGACAATTGGAACAACTTTTATGGCAAACATGATATGTATGCAAGGGATGGGGTACATCTCTCTGGGGCAGGGGTGGTAGCACTTGCAGACTCGATTGAGAAGGCCATTGGTGAAATGCCTATGATTTTAAACTGATGGAAGATAGAGGTATGGGTGTGTGTGGGAAACAAGCAGGTTGCAACACTAGGGTTGGAAACAGTAAATGTATAAAAGGCATTCAGCATGAAGTTATAAATAAAGACAATAGATCAGGTCAGCAAACAAAGGGGGACAGCAGAGGGCAGCAAGGGACTAGCTCCCTTAAGGTTTACTATACTAATAGCAGGAGTTTAAGAAATAAGATAGATGAGCTAAGATTAATTGCAAGTGCAGGAAACATAGATATTATTGCTATAACAGAGACCTGGCTCAATCTGAAAGATAGAGAGATGCCCTCTGAATGTCACATACAAGGCTATAAATTATTCCACACTGACAGGGTCAACAGGAAAGGTGGTGGAGTAGCGATGTATGTCAGAGACAATTTAAATTGTTGTGTTAGACAAGATATTAAATTAGAAGCGTCAGCCACTAAATCTGTTTGGTTACAGCTTCTCGAGGGCCGAGAAAAACTAATTTTGGGTGTGATTTACAGGGCCCCAAATCTTGATAGGGAGTGCAGTAAACTTCTATGGGACGAAATTCGTAAGGCATCTACATACGAAAATGTTGTGCTAATGGGAGATTTCAACCAACTATAGACAGATAGACTGGAGCAATTTGACAGGAAATTTAGAGTCAGGTGACTTTCTTGATACGATCCAGGATTGTTTTTTAAAACAGTTTGTGACAGAGCCAACTAGGGGAAATAACCTCCTTGACTTGGTTCTTGCCAGTAGGGAAACACTAATTAATAATCTTGAGGTTAATGATGAGCTTGGGGAAAGTGATCACAAATCACTCAGTTTTAATATATCATGGAATTCCCCTAATAATGGCAATCAAGTCTCCGTCCCTGACTTTCGCTTGGCTGATTTCATAGGAATGAAAAATTAATTAGGTGGGCTGAACTGGAATGACCTGACTAAGGGTCAGGTAGGTGGTGATGGTTGCCGATATGATGCTTTCCAGGGCATAGTTCTAGCTGCTCAGTCAAATTATGTTCCAAATAGGGAAATCAGATCAAACAAAAATGATCCTAAATGGATGAACAATAGATTAAAATATCTGATTGGTCAAAAGAGAGGCATATATAGGCAAATCAAAAGAGGAGAGGGGCAATTAAGAAATCGATATATTCAGTTAAAGAGAGAAATAAAAAAGGAAATTAGAAAAGCAAAAAGAGATTATGAGGTTAAAGTTGCAAGAGAATCGAAGACTAACCCAAAAGGATTCTTTCAGGTATACAGAAGTAAGATCAGGGACAAGATAAGCCCACTCAAAAGTTCCTCGGGTCAGCTCACTGACAGTGATAAGGAAATGTGTAGAATTTTTAACACATACTTCCTCTCAGTTTTTACACAGGAGGATACCAGCGATATTCCAGTAATGATAAATTATGTAGAACAGGACGATAATAAACTGTGCACGATTAGGGTCACAAGTGACATGGTCCTTAGGCAAATTGATAAATTAAAACCTAACAAATCCCCAGGCCCTGATGAACTGTATGCTTAGCACACCTTTGGCTAATCTTTTCAACATATCACTACAAACTGGCATGGTGCCAGATAAGTGGAAAATGGCAAATGTGATACCTATTTTCAAAACAGGTGACAGGTCCTTAGCTTCGAACTATAGACCAATAAGCCTAACCTCCATAGTGGGAAAATTTATGGAATCAATAATTGCCGAGGCAGTTCGTAGCCACCTTGAAAAGCATAAATTAATCAACGAATCTCAGCATGGTTTTACAAAGGGGCGTTCCTGCCTTACGAATTTATTAACTTTTTTCACTAAGGTATTTGAGGAGGTAGATCATGGTAATGAATATGATATTGTGTATATGGACTTCAGTAAGGCTTTTGACAGGGTCCCACATCAGAGACTATTGAGGAAAATTAAGGCCCATGGAATAGGAGGAGAAAGTTTTTCCTGGATAGAGGCATGGTTGACAAATAGGCAGCAGAGAGTTTGCATAAATGGGGAGAAATCAGAGTGGGGAAGCGTCACGAGCGGTGTTCCACAGGGGTCAGTGTTGGGCCCCCTGCTGTTCACAATCTACATAAACGACATAGATGAGGGCATAAAGAGCGACATCGGCAAGTTTGCCGATGACACCAAAATAGGCCGTCGAATTCATTCTGACGAGGACATTCGAGCACTCCAGGAAGATTTGAATAGACTGATGCAGTGGTCGGAGAAGTGACAGATGCAGTTTAATATAGACAAATGCAAAGTTCTAAATGTTGGACAGGACAATAACCATGCCACATATAAACTAAATAATGTAGATCTTAATATTACGGATTGCGAAAAAGATTTAGGAGTTCTGGTTAGCAGTAATCTGAAACCAAGACAACAGTGCATAAGTGTTCGCAATAAAGCTAATAGAATCCTTGGCTTCATATCAAGAAGCATAAATAATAGGAGTCCTCAGGTTGTTCTTCAACTCTATACATCCTTGGTTAGGCCTCATTTAGATTATGCTGCACAGTTTTGGTCACCGTATTACAGAATGGATATAAATTCTCTGGAAAATGTACAAAGGAGGATGACAAAGTTGATCCCATGTATCAGAAACCTTCCCTATGAGGATAGACTAAGGGACCTGAATCTGCACTCTCTAGAAAGACGTAGAATTAGGGGTGATATGATTGAGGTGTATAAATGGAAGACAGGAATAAATAAAGGGGATGTAAATAGTGTGCTGAAAATATCTAGCCTAGACAGGACTCGCAGCAATGGTTTTAATTTGGAAAAATTCAGATTCAGGAAGGATATAGGAAAGTACTGGTTTGGTAATAGAGTTGTGGATGAGTGGAACAAACTCCCGAGTACAGTTATAGAGGCCAGAACGTTGTGTAGCTTTAAAAATAGGTTGGATAAAAACATGAGTGGATGTGGGTGGGTGTGAGTTGGACCTGATAGCTTGAGCTACCAGGTCGGTTGCCGTGTTCCTCCCTTAAGTCAATGTGACCTGACCTGACTAGGTTGGGTGCATTGGCTTAAGCCGGAAGGAGACTTGGACCTGCCTCACATGGGCCAGTAGGCCTTCTGCAGTGTTCCTTCGTTCTTATGTTCTTCTTATGTTCTTATATATAATCTTAACAATCGAAGTCATAGAACTTCTTGATAAGTGAAGACAGATTATTAAGAAAACCCCAGTAACCTTATTGAAATTCTGTGATTCCAGTCATAAGTTTAATTTACCTACATATATATATATATATATATATATATATATATATATATATATATATATATATATATATATATATATATATATATATATATATATATATATATATATATATAATGTGTGTATATATTATATATGTATATATATATGTATATATTTTTTTATTTTATTATCACACTGGCCGATTCCCACCAAGGCAGGGTGGCCCGAAAAAGAAAAACTTTCACCATCATTCACTCCATCACTGTCTTGCCAGAAGGGTGCTTTACACTACAGTTTTTAAACTGCAACATTAACACCCCTCCTTCAGAGTGCAGGCACTGTACTTCCCATCTCCAGGACTCAAGTCCGGCCTGCCGGTTTCCCTGAATCCCTTCATAAATGTTACTTTGCTCACACTCCAACAGCACGTCAAGTATTAAAAACCATTTGTCTCCATTCACTCCTATCAAACACGCTCACACATGCCTGCTGGAAGTCCAAGCCCCTCGCACACAAAACCTCCTTTACCCCCTCCCTCCAACCTTTCCTAGGCCGACCCCTACCCCGCCTTCCTTCCACTACAGACTGATACACTCTTGAAGTCATTCTGTTTCGCTCCATTCTCTCTACATGTCCGAACCACCTCAACAACCCTTCCTCAGCCCTCTGGACAACAGTTTTGGTAATCCCGCACCTCCTCCTAACTTCCAAACTACGAATTCTCTGCATTATATTCACACCACACATTGCCCTCAGACATGACATCTCCACTTCCTCCAGCCTTCTCCTCGCTGCAACATTCATCACCCATGCTTCACACCCATATAAGAGTGTTGGTAAAACTATACTCTCATACATTCCTCTCTTTGTCTCCACAGACTCCTAAGTGCACCACTCACTCTTTTTCCCTCATCAATTCTATGATTCACCTCATCTTTCATAGACCCATCTGCTGACACGTCCACTCCCAAATATCTGAATACGTTCACCTCCTCCATACTCTCTCCCTCCAATCTGATATTCAATCTTTCATCACCTAATCTTTTTGTTATCCTCATAACCTTACTCTTTCCTGTATTCACCTTTAATTTTCTTCTTTTGCACACCCTACCAAATTCATCCACCAATCTCTGCAACTTCTCTTCAGAATCTCCCAAGAGCACAGTGTCATCAGCAAAGAGCAGCTGTGACAACTCCCACTTTGTGTGTGATTCTTTATCTTTTAACTCCACGCCTCTTGCCAAGACCCTCGCATTTACTTCTCTTACAACCCCATCTATAAATATATTAAACAACCACGGTGACATCACACATCCTTGTCTAAGGCCTACTTTTACTGGGAAAAAATTTCCCTCTTTCCTACATACTCTAACTTGAGCCTCACTATCCTCGTAAAAACTCTTCACTGCTTTCAGTAACCTACCTCCTACACCATACACTTGCAACATCTGCCACATTGCCCCCCTATCCACCCTGTCATTCGCCTTTTCCAAATCCATAAATGCCACAAAGACCTCTTTAGCCTTATCTAAATACTGTTCACTTATATGTTTCACTGTAAACACCTGGTCCACACACCCCCTACCTTTCCTAAAGCCTCCTTGTTCATCTGCTATCCTATTTTCCGTCTTACTCTTAATTCTTTCAATTATAACTCTACCATACACTTTACCAGGTATACTCAACAGACTTATCCCCCTATAATTTTTGCACTCTCTTTTATCCCCTTTGCCTTTATACAAAGGAACTATGCATGCTCTCTGCCAATCCCTAGGTACCTTACCCTCTTCCATACATTTATTAAATAATTGCACCAACTACTCCAAAACTATATCCCCACCTGCTTTTAACATTTCTATCTTTATCCCATCAATCCCAGCTGCCTTACCCCCTTTCATTTTACCTACTGCCTCACGAACTTCCCCCACACTCACAACTGGCTCTTCCTCACTCCTACAAGATGTTATTCCTCCTTGCCCTATACACGAAATCACAGCTTCCCTATCTTCATCAACATTTAACAATTCCTCAAAATATTCCCTCCATCTTCCCAATACCTCCAACTCTCCATTTAATAACTCTCCTCTCCTATTTTTAACTGACAAATCCATTTGTTCTCTAGGCTTTCTTAACTTGTTAATCTCACTCCAAAACTTTTTCTTATTTTCAACAAAATTTGTTGATAACATCTCACCCAATCTCTCATTTGCTCTCTTTTTACATTGCTTCACCACTCTCTTAACCGCTCTCTCTTTTTCTCCATATACTCTTCCCTCCTTGCATCACTTCTACTTTGTAAAAACTTCTCATATGCTAACTTTTTCTCCCTTACTACTCTCTTTACATGATCATTCCACCAATCGCTCCTCTTCCCTCCTGCACCCACTTTCCTGTAACCACACTCTAACACTACATTTTTAAACCTACCCCATACCTCTTCGACCCCATTGCCTATGCTCTCATTAGCCCATCTATCCTCCAATAGCTGTTTATAACTTACCCTAACTGCCTCCTCTTTTAGTTTATAAACCTTCACCTCTCTCTTCCCTGATGCTTCTATTCTCCTTGTATCCCATCTACCTTTTACTCTCAGTGTAGCTACAACTAGAAAGTGATCTGATATATATGTGGCCCCTCTATAAACATGTACATCCTGAAGTCTACTCAACAGTCTTTTATCTACCAATACATAATCCAACAAACTACTGTCATTTCGCCCTACATCATATCTTGTATACTTATTTATCCTCTTTTTCTTAAAATATGTATTACCTATAACTAAACCCCTTTCTATACAAAGTTCAATCAAAGGGCTCCCATTATCATTTACACCTGTATATATGTATATGTATATATATATATATATATATATATATATATATATATATATATATATATATATATATATATATATATATATATATATATATATATATATATATATATATAGGGAAGTACCACCTGTATGGCTGGAATGGGGACCATCATCCTCAGAGAAGACAATTAACGTACCTCAGCGAAAACACAAGGTTCTCCCAGAACTGTTTGAATATTTTCTTCTTCTTCCACCAACTATATTTGATATTCTATGTGAAAGTTTATTAATAAACAGAATACATTTACAGAAAAACATAAACATGAATACAATGGCGCAATGTATTAAAGATCATGAATTTCCTCCAGCTCCTCCGAGGCTGGACTCGAGCCAAGTATGCAGCAAACATTTCCCCTCTGGATGGCTATGCTGAGGCGCTGGAACATGAAAGTGGCTGCCCTTGGGTCCCTGGTGGTGTCGATGAGTCTGGAACCCAATTCTTTAAGGAAACGTGTAGTATTATTTCCCATGGTCTCTGATCCCACTGGGACAAATTGATACTGTTGGCTTATGTCCCTGTACTTGCTGATCTTGTACTCCTTCCTATGGTCAGCAGCTCCTCCCTGTCGCCCCACGATGTGATGGATATAGGTGTCAGCCAGTTATGAACACACAGGTATAGTCCCATGCTAAGAGCTTGCCATTCTTCCAAGGATAGATGGTGATCCCGTCGGGGCGGTTTGCTGGGTTGTGGGTATTGTCAGCTGCTAGTGATCGGGGCTCCCTCTCGGCTGGGCATCCAGCTGTAGCAAGGGTTCTCTTAATGATGTCATTGACCTCATTGTGTCTTGCATGCCAGCCCTTGGTTTTGGAACAGTTAAGACCATGTAGACCGTATTGGTCTGCTTGCACTTCGCTGCAAATACATGTATATTCTTTGTGAATTGGGGTAGCCGATATGGGAACTGTTTGGAGGAAGTCCCGGGAGTGAGGTGCACTCACAGCCTGGAGACGGGCAATCTCCCTATCTGATGTTGCAGCCCTGAGCATGTTGGCAAGCACCTTTTCAGCGATTGGGCCATCCTAGCTTGACTGCCAGCCAGGCACAGGTTGGAAAATTTGGTGAGTTCAGACAGCAGCTTCTCTGAAACCTCACCAAGTGCTGGATTGAGTATTTGTTTTAAGTGCTGAGGCCTTAAACCGGTGAAACCTCCTGCTGACCCCTGTGGAAATGACATACCAGCTTTATACACATCAGCATCCTGTGAGATTAGATGTTCTTCGCCTGCTGCAATGTCAGGGAGGTCAATGTTGGTACTGGGAGCCCTGGGTGGATGTTCGTCCTTCAGAGCTTGTGCTGTGCTGACGTCCTTGGGAGCAATGGTATCCTCACTGGTTATAAGCCTCAGAGCTCCAATAGTATTACTCTTCTATTTTTTTGCTAATTTGGGCTCTGATTTTTGAGGCGTCCGGTGTCCTATTGTTGGTATTTGCCCGGCGGGTGTTTGTCGCCCTAGGGGGGAGAAGGATGAGGTTGTCATCCCTTGGGAATGCATTTATTGCCCTAATAACATGTGTCGCTAGTGACATGTGCCTCCTTGGTGAGACAGCCAAACCGACATTGCCAAAAAGCAGCAAGTTGTGCCAGGATCTGTTGCTTGAAGGAGCATCGTTGACTTTCTTCAGAAGGTCAGTGAATTTGCTAGCAGCTTGAGGGCGAGCTGCTTTGGGGATGTGTGTCAGAGTCCTGGTGGATGTTAATTTGATTGCAGATTTGAGGTCCTCTGTGGAGGTGAAGTCACGATAGCTGTCAGCCCTGTCTGCTAAGGGAGGCTGTTGGTTGTTCTCATTTGGAGCTCTCCTGGAGCCTAGACATCCATTGTGTGCACGGATGTTGCCAGTTGTGGGACTGAGTGCACAATCCCTGTAGCACACCCGGCAGATGCCTCGTGAACGACAGCTTTGGCTCTGTCGTGAAGATTCCTGGGAACCCGCGACTACTTGTGACATTGCTGATATCGTGGGGGTGGGAGGGCGCCAGCTGTGGGGTGACGGGTGAAGGACAGCATGGATGCATGGGGGATGAGGTTGGGGGAGTAGCGAGCGGCAGAACTTGTAATTGGTGGGGCACTAAACGGCAACACCCTTGGTCAGGAAGTCAGCGGTCCTAGGCTGGGATGAGGGGAAGGGATCATTGATGGGGGGGGGGGGGGTGAGTGGCCCTGTGTGTTCGCTCAAGATGCACGTCACTGACTAACTTTTGCTAATTGTTATACACTGATTGTTCCATTTAGAAAAAAATTCATTTAGAAAAAACACTAATCACCATGTTCACACTATTAACCGAGGTGTTCTTCTGTTCACCATCCAATGACCGTGTCGTGGGCGGCCACTTCCTCCCCCAACCCACCACCCCGGCCGGTCACAGATGTAAATAAAACCTCCACACCTCCACTGCCAGGATCCCCTCACCACCGCTACTCCCCAAATCCCAACATGCACACTGCACTTTCACTGATACAGAATGCAATAAGATCACAGTAAACAGGTGATTTCAGAATATGCAAAACAACCACTGTGAAAGAATAGAGAAATTCCAAGCGCTTTCGTGACTACTCACATTATCAAGGAACATTGTTCCTTGATAATGTGAGTAGTCACGAATGCTCTTGTAATTTCTCTATTCTTTCACAGTGGTTGTTTTGCATATATATATATATATATATATATATATATATATATATATATATATATATATATATATATATATATATATATATATATATATATATATATATATATATATATATATATATATAATTTACATATACATATATTTATATATTTACATATATATAAATTTATATATTTACATATATATAAATTTATATTTACATATATATATATATATATATATATATATATATATATATATATATATAATGTATATATATATATATATATATATATATATATATATATATATATATATATATATATATATATATATATATATAAAGAACACTCCAGCAGGCCTATTGGCCCATGCGAGGAAGGTCCAGTTCTCCAACCGGATTACGGCCCAAACCTAGTCAGGTCAGATCACATTCACTTAAGGAAGGAGCACGGCATCTGACCTAGTAGCACAAGCTAGTCAGGTCCTACTACACCCACCCACACCCACTTTTGTATTTATCTAACTTATTTTTAAAACTACACAACGTCATAGCTTCTATGACGTACTCGGGAGTTTGTTCCACTCATCTACAACTTTGTTACCAACTTAGTGCTTTCCAATATCCTTCCTGAATCTGAATTTTTCCAACTTAAAGCCATTGCTGCGAGCCCTGTCTGTTCTAGAAATTTATAGCACAGTGTTTACATCCCCTTTATTTATTCCTGTTTTCATAAAATGGTATAAAATACCGACAGGTTGTTAAATTAGACACATATGCAACAGTTAGGTATCTTTATATTGAAACGTTTCGCCTACACAGTAGGCTTCTTCAGTCGAGTACAGAAAAGTTGATGGAAGCAAAAGATTCTTGAAGGCGATGTAATCAGTCCATCACCCTTGAAGTTTTGAGGTGGTCAGTCCCTCAGTCTGGAGAGTTGAAGTGACAGGATGGAGCCTTATATAACGCCAGGAGGTGAGATGTAGGCCACTAGTAGAGGTAAGAATGTAGTCGTTGGAAGGTCAGGTCTCTCTCAAATCCAGCCATTCTCACTAGTAGAAGTTGACAAAATTGATTTCAGGTCTGTACCAAGATACCCTTGTGTTGCAGTGTCTGACAGAGTGAACATTAAAATGGTATAAAATGCCGACAGGTTGTTAGGTAAGACACATATGCAACAGTTAGGGATCTTTATATCGAAACGTTTCGCTTACACAGTAGGCTTCTTCAGTCAAGAATCTTCTGCTTCTATCAACTTTTCTGTATTCGACTGAAGAAGCCTACTGTGTAGGCGAAACGTTTCGATATAAAGATACCTAACTGTTACATATGTGTCTTACCTAACATTCCTGTTTTCCTTTTAAACACCTCAATCATATCATCCCTAATTCTACGCCTTTCTAGAGAGAGCAGATTTAGGGAACTCAGTCTATCCTCATAGGGAAGATTTCTGATACATGAGATGAACTTTGTCATCCTCCTTTATACGGTTCCCAGTGCATTTATATAAATTTTGTAATACAGTGGCCAAACTATGCAGCATAATCTAAACGAGGGCTAACCAAAGATATATAGAGTTGAAGGACAATCCGAGGACTTCTATTATTTATACTTCTTGATATGAAGCCAAGAATTCTGTTAGCTTTATTGCGAACACTTATGCACTGTTGTCTTGGTTTCAGATTACTGCTAACCAGAACTCCTAAATCCTTTTCGCAATCAGTAATATTAAGATCTACATTATTTAGTTTATATGTGGCATGGTTATTTTCCTGTCCAACATTTAGAACTTTGCATTTGTCTATATTAAACTGCATCTGCCACTTCCCTGACCACTGGTCAGCCTATTTTGGTGTCATCAGTAAATATTCTTATGTCACTATTTATTCCTTCATCTATGTCGTTTATGTAAACTGTGAACAACAAGGGGCCCAACAATGATCCTTGTGGAATACTGCTTGTGACGTGTCCATATTCTGATTTCTCCCCATTTATGTAAACTCTCTGCTGCCTATTTGTCAACCATGTGTCTACCTAGGAAAAAATTTCTCCTGTTCCGTGTGCCTTAAGTTTCCTCATTAGCCTCTGATGTGGAACTCTATCGAAAGCCTTACTGAAGTCTATATACACAATATCATACTCTAATGATCTACCTCCTCAAATATCTTATTGAAAAAAGTTAGTAAATTCGTAAGACAGGAACGCCTCTTTGTAAAACCGTGCTAAGATTCAATAATCAGTTAATGCGTTTCAAGATGGCTACGAATTGCCCCGGCAGTTATTGATTCCATAAATTTTTCCAGTATGGAGGTAGGGCTTATTAATCTATAGTTCGATGCAAGGATATGTCACCTCCTTCTGGCACTATGCCAGTTTGCAGTGATTTTGAAAAGATTATGCGAAGGTATGATAAGTTCCTTCTTACATTCCTTTAAAACCCTTGCAAACAGTTTATCAGGGTCTGGGGAGCTGTTAGGTTTTAATTTATATATTTGTCTGAGGGCCATGTCACTAGTTACCCTAATCGTGAATAGTTTATTATCGTCCTGTTCTACATAATCTAATATTTCTGAAATTTCGCTAGTATCTTCCTTAGTAAAAATTGAGGGGAAGGAAGTGTTGAAAAATTCACACATTTCCTTCTCACTGTCAGTGATCTGACCTGAGTTACTCTTAAATGGACTTATTTTGTCCCTAATCTTACTTCTGTATACCTGAAAGAATCCTTTTGGGTTAGTCTTCGAATCCCTTGCGACTTTAACCTCTTTTGATACGTCTATATATGACTCTCATCTGACCAATGTGATGCTTTAATCACATTTAATCCATTTGGGATCATTTTTGTTATATCTAATTTTCCCACTCGGATAAAAGTTGTCTGGGTAGCTTGAACTATGCTCTAATAAACATCACCTACCTGACCCATATTCAGGTCATCCCAGTTTAGCCCACCCATGTAATTTCTCAGTCCCATGAAGTCAACCAAGCAGAAGTCTGTGACAGAGACTTGATTGCAGTTATCTGGGTAATTTCTTGGTATGTTGAAACTAAGTGATTTGTGATCGCTTTCCCCAAGCTCATCATTAGCCTCAAGATTATTAATTAGTGGTGTTGGAATATTTCAATTTCGTATTCTTCAAGAGAGGAACTAGAGTAAAAGCTGTGTACTCTTGTAGGTAGGATCAAACGTGTTGTGTTTTCAACCTCCGGAAAGTGTTGAAGATACAGATAAAAATTTTTAACGCTGAAATGGTATTAGATTTGTGAGTTCATCATTCAGGGACTAAGCACTGCATATTCTAAAGAAAAGAATACAGTAAAGATCCTTCTCATAAATCTCGTGCTGTAATGGGAATAATTATGAGTTAAATCATTCTTTTGGTAGGATTCTAGTTTATGTTAAGAAAACTGTTGTTTTCCTAAATGATTAGCCCGTCCTAGAATGGTAGGCTGGTAGAGATGTGCATAAGAACATCATTACCTTGAGTTCGTATTCTACTCACAACAACAAGACATGTCAGTACGGTTATCCCTCAGTGTTGTAATCTCTTTAGAGGTGTCATGTAGCTCAATCACTAGCCACTCAGCTCACACACTGAGGTCCGGAGTTCGAACCCCCAGTACGGCTGGAAAACGTTAGGACGTGTTTCCATAAGACACCTGCTGTCTTTGCTCACCCATTAGTATAAAATGGGTACCTGGGTGTTAGTCGACTGGTGTGGGTCACATCCTGGACAAAAATTGACAAAAATTATTATTATTATTTATTATTATTATTATTATTATTATTATTATTATTATTATTATTATTATTATTATTATTATTATTATTATTATCTGTCAGTGCTGCTGCACTCTTCAGCATCACACCTCAATGCTACACTCTTCAGCATAACGCCTCAGTGCTGCACTCTTCAGCATCACACCGCAGTGCTGCACTCTTCAGCATAACGCCTCAGTGCTGCACTCTTCAGCATCACACCGCAGTGCTGCACTCTTCAGCATCACGCCTCAGTGCTGCACTCTTCAGCATCACGCCTCAGTGCTGCACTCTTCAGCATCACACCGCAGTGCTGCACTCTTCAGCATAACGCCTCAGTGCTGCACTCTTCAGCATAACGCCTCAGTGCTGCACTCTTCAGCATCACGCCTCAGTGCTGCACTCTTCAGCATCACACCTCAGTGCTGCACTCTTCAGCATCGCACCTCAGTGCTGCACTCTTCAGCATCACACCGCAGTGCTGCACTCTTCAGCATCACGCCTCAGTGCTACACTCTTCAGCATCACACCTCAGTGCTGCACTCTTCAGCATCACACCTCAGTGCTGCACTCTTCAGCATCGCACCTCAGTGCTGCACTCTTCAGCATCACACCGCAGTGCTGCACTCTTCAGCATCACGCCTCAGTGCTACACTCTTCAGCATCACACCGCAGTGCTGCACTCGTCAGCATCACACCTCAGTGCTGCACTCTTCAGCATCGCACCTCAGTGCTGCACTCTTCAGCATCACACCGCAGTGCTGCACTCTTCAGCATCACGCCTCAGTGCTACACTCTTCAGCATCACACCGCAGTGCTGCACTCTTCAGCATCACACCTCAGTGCTGCACTCTTCAGCATCACACCGCAGTGCTGCACTCTTCTGCATCACACCGCAGTGCTGCACTCTTCTGCATCACACCGCAGTGCTGCACTCTTCAGCATCACACCTCAATGCTACACTCTTCAGCATCACGCCTCAGTGCTGCACTCTTCAGCATCACGCCTCAGTGCTGCACTCTTCAGCATCACGCCTCAATGCTGCACTCTTCAGCATCACACCTCAGTGCTGCACTCTTCAGCATCACACCTCAGTGCTACACTCTTCAGCATCGCGCCTCAGTGCTGCACTCTTCAGCATCAAACCTCAGTGCTACACTCTTCAGCATCACGCCTCAGTGCTGCACTCTTCAGCATCACGCCTCAGTGCTGCACTCTTCAGCATCACACCTCAGTGCTACACTCTTCAGTATCACGCCTCAGTGCTGCACTCTTCAGCATCACGCCTCAGTGGTGCACTCTTCAGCATCACGCCTCAATGCTGCACTCTTCAGCATCACGCCTCAGTGCTGCACTCTTCAGCATCACGCCCTAGTGCTGCACTCTTCAGCATCACGCCTCAGTGCTGCACTCTTCAGCATCACACCTCAGTGGTGCACTCTTCAGCATCACGCCTCAGTGCTGCACTCTTCAGCATCACATCTCAGTGCTGCACTCTTCAGCATTACACCTCAGTGCTGCACTCTTCAGCATCACGCCTCAGTGCTGCACTCTTTAGCATCACACCTCAGTGCTGCACTCTTCAGCATCACGCCTCAGTGCTGCACTCTTCAGCATCACACCTGAGTGCTGCACTCTTCAGCATCACGCCTCAGTGCTGCACTCTTCAGCATCACGCCTCAGTGCTGCACTCTTCAGCATCACACCTCAGTGCTGCACTCTTCAGCATCATGCCTCAGTGCTGCACTCTTCAGCATCACGCCTCAGTGCTGCACTCTTCAGCATCACGCCTCAGTGCTGCACTCTTCAGCATCACACCTCAGTGCTGCACTCTTCAGCATCATGCCTCAGTGCTGCACTCTTCAGCATCACACCTCAGTGCTGCACTCTTCAGCATCACACCTCAGTGCTGCACTCTTCAGCATCACACCTCAGTGCTGCACTCTTCAGCATCACACCTCAGTGCTGCACTCTTCAGCATCACACCGCAGTGCTGCACTCTTCAGCATCACACCTCAGTGCTGCACTCTTCAGCATCACACCTCAGTGCTGCACTCTTCAGCATCACACCTCAGTGCTGCACTCTTCAGCATCACACCTCAGTGCTGCACTCTTCAGCATCACGCCTCAGTGCTGCACTCTTCAGCATCATGCCTCAGTGCTGCACTCTTCAGCATCACGCCTCAGTGCTGCACTCTTCAGCATCATGCCTCAGTGCTGCACTTTCCAACATTTACTTAGAATATTAAGAGAGAGTCAACCTTATTAACATCATTCCTATCAACATCACAGGACTTCACTACGTGTATGATACTGTAATTATCACACCAGGACATTTTGATCTCAAGATATTCAGAGATGATTTTTACATTGGTGGATCCGTGAATCTAATTCATATTAGATTCACGAAATATTACTCTTTGTAATATTTCGTACGAATCCTAGATGCTCTCATCATTAGAAAAAATAACGGTTTCATTTTTAAAATGTACAGAAAACATTATAATTAAGGATTAAGAGGAATCCTTATTATTTTTCTTCTCAGTACAATAAGAATATGCTGAATGATGAACTGACCTACATAACCAATTTCATAGGTGCCAAAAATTTCCTGTAAACATATTTAACTTATATAGACGACAAGCCACTTGCATCCACCAACCCAAAGGTTGAGAACATTATTTTGAGAAAGATAAAAGCGAACTGTGCCATTGTCATAACAAAAACTTTTAGGAACTTCACGCAACGGAGAATAATGGTATAAAATAACGATACAATGGTGAGAGACATATATACAGTTAATGCAGTCTTTTATTTATGGTGTTTTGCCCACACACACTCGGCTTTGTCAAGTCACAAACAATAGAAAGCAACATTTCACAGTACCGGTCAGAGATATTTGGGCGCCGTTTCAATAGTCTAAAATATTTATCCAACAATTCTAGAAAGGCAGCAGATATGGCTGATTATCCAATAGGTCTAATAAGGAATAACTGCGTCCTCCATAGATTATATATTATTATTGGTAGAATTACAGACAATATGTTAAGTAAAAGGACACAAATGCAACTAATGTAACATTTTATTGTGGCAACGTTTCGCTCTCCAGGAGCTTCATCAAGCTCTAACGATTGATGAAGCTCCTACAGAGCGAAACGTTGCCACAATAATATGTCACATCAGTAGCATTTGTGCTCTCTTTCTTACATTATCTTCATGCATTGAATGAAACACATTATTTAAATTACTGCACATGTCTTTTTAAACAATTTTAAATTTTCTCTTTTTTTTCTGGCTTTCATGTTTTTGGGCTCCTTATCGATCAGTGCCTCGGACCGTGTCCTTATCGATCAGTGCCTCGGACCGCGTCCTTATCGATCAGTGCCTCGGACCGCGTCCTTATCGATCAGTGCCTCGGACCGCGTCCTTATCGATCAGTGCCTCGGACCGCGTCCTTATCGATCAGTGCCTCGGACTGCGTCCTTATCGATCAGTGCCTCGGACCGCGTCCTTATCGACCAGTGCCTCGGACCGCGTCCTTATCGATCAGTGCCTCGGACCGCGTCCTTATCGATCAGTGCCTCGGACCGCGTCCTTATCGATCAGTGCCTCGGACCGCGTCCTTATCGATCAGTGCCTCGGACCGCGTCCTTATCGATCAGTGCCTCGGACAGCGTCCTTATCGATCAGTGCCTCGGACCGCGTCCTTATCGAGCAGTGCCTCGGACCGCGTCCTTATCGATCAGTGCCTCGGACCGCGTCCTTATCGATCAGTGCCTCGGACCGCGTCCTTATCGATCAGTGCCTCGGACCGCGTCCTTATCGATCAGTGCCTCGGACCGCGTCCTTATCGATCAGTGCCTCGGACCGCGTCCTTATCGATCAGTGCCTCGGACCGCGTCCTTATCGATCAGTGCCTCGGACCGCGTCCTTATCGATCAGTGCCTCGGACCGCGTCCTTATCGATCAGTGCCTCGGACCGCGTCCTTATCGATCAGTGCCTCGGACCGCGTCCTCGCTGTCTTGACCATTAATCCATCGCTGCTCTGATGCATCAAACATCACGATAATGGCAGGATAAATGATAAATAAGGAAACCCTGGAGAAACCTCAAGGATTACATTAACAAATGATGTCTGCCACATCAAAAAAAAGAAAGCGTGTAATGCATAAGACAACTGTCTCACATCTCAGTGACTAGGACCTGTTGAACTTATAATGG
Organism: Cherax quadricarinatus; assembly: GCF_038502225.1. NCBI lineage: Eukaryota > Metazoa > Arthropoda > Malacostraca > Decapoda > Parastacidae > Cherax > Cherax quadricarinatus. The sequence continues at coordinate 94,367 of NC_091362.1, forward strand.
AATTGAACCACATCAACATAAAGTCCTTAAAAGTTAGCTCTAGATAATATGCTGTTCCACAGAAAGTGGGGTTTTTAATTTAGTTTTGACTGCATCACACTCAAGAATAGGAACATGCATGCCTGAGCACCTTAATTTTCACATCAACCTACTCATATAGTGGAACCCTCACATGCATTTCATGCTAATATGCACCGGCCCCTCCTGAGCACGTCTTTGTTTTCCTAGAATCATTCTTGAAAGCTCTGTAAATTAAGGTTCTCTAATATTTTCTCTAATGCCAGAATCCAAATAGCTACCACTGTCTCCACTACCATCAATGATATCATCAGTACGAGATGAATCCAACAAGTCCAAATCACGGCAGGGATATACATACTTCTTTGCAAAAATTGTGAATAAATTTTCCTGGGCGAAACATCCAAAGACCTCCACAAACACATTTAAAAACACAAGAGCATAAGAAAGAAGGAACACTGCGATAGGCCTACTGACCCATGCGGAGCAGGTCCATGTCCCCCCCCCCGGATTAGACCAATAACCCACCCCTCGGATTAGCCCAGTGACCCACCCAGTCTGGTCACCTCCACTCAAAGATGGAGCACTGCACCAGACCCAGCAGCACAAGCTACTCAGGTCCAACTCACACCCGCTCGTGTATTTATCTAACCTATTTTTAAAACTACACAACGTATTAGCCTGAATAACTGTACTCGGTAGTTTGTTCCACTCATCCACATCTCTATTACCAAACCAGTACTTTCCTACATCCTTCTTGAATCTGAATTTTTCCAACTTGAAACCATTGCTGCGAGTCCTGTCTTGGCTGGAAATTTTCAGCAAGCTATTTACATTCCCTTTATTTATTCCTGTTTTCCATTTATACATCTCGATCATATCCCCCCCCCCTATTTCTACGCCTTTCGAGAGAGTGCAGATTCAAGGTCCTCAGTCTATCCTCATAGGGAAGATTTCTGATACATGGGATCATCTTTCTCATTCTCTGTACGTTTTCCAGAGCATTTATATCCATTCTGTAATATGGTGACCAGAACTGAGCAGCATAGTCTAAATGAGGCCTAACCAAGGATATATAGAGTTGAAGAACAACCTGAGGACTTCTATTAATTATACTTCTAGATATGAACCCAAGAATTCTGTTAGCTTTATTGCAAACACTAATGCACCGTTGTCTTGGTTTTAGATTACTGCTAACCAGAACTCCTAAATCCTTTTCTCAATCAGTAGTATTAAGATCTACATTATTTAGTTTATATTTGGCATGGTTATTTAACTGTCCAACATTTAGAACTTTGCATTTGTCAATATTAAACTGCCTCTGCCACTTCTCCGACCATTGCATCAGTCTATTCAAATCATCCTGGAGTGTCTTAGTGTCCTCATTAGAGTGAACAGGACGGCCTATTTTGGTGTCATCAGCAAATTTGCTTATGTTGCTATTTATTCCCTCATCTATGTCGTTTATGTAAATTGTCAACAACAACGGGCCCAACACTGACCCCTGAGGAACACCGCTTGTGACGTGCCCCCATTCTGATTTCTCCCCATTTATGCAAACTCTCTGCTGTCTATTTGTCAACCATGCCTCTACCCAGGAAAAAATTTCTCTTCCTATTCCGTGTGCATTAAGTTTCCTCAATAGCCTCTGGTGTGGAACTCTTACTGAAGTCCATATACACAATATCATATCCATTACCATGATATACCTCCTCAAACACCTTAGTGAAAAAAGTTAGTAAATTCGTAAGACAGGAATGCCCCTTTGTAAAACCGTGTTGAGATTCATTAATCAATCTGTGCCTGTCAAGATGGCTACGAATTGCTTCGGCAATTATTGATTCCATAAATTTTCTCACTATGGAGGTAAGGCTTATTGGTCTATAGTTCGAAGCCAAGGACCTGTCACCTGCCTTGTAAATAGGTATTACATTTGCCATTTTCCACTTATCAGGCACTATGCCAGTTTGTAGTGATATGTTAAAAAGATTAGCCAAAGGTATGCTAAGTTCCTCTTTACATTCCATTAACACCCTTGCAAACAGTTCATCAGGGCCTGGGGATTTGTTAGGTTTTAGTTTCTCTATTTGTCTGAGTACCATGTCACTAGTTACTGCAATCGTACATAGTTTATTATCATCCTGTTCCACGTAATCTATTATTTCAGGAATATCGCTAGTATTTTCCTGGGTGAAAACTGAGAGGAAGTAGGTATTGAGAATTTCACACGTATCTTTCTCACTGTCAGTGATCTGACCAGAGTTACTCTTAAGTGGGCCAATCTTGTCCCTAATCTTTCTTCTGTATACCTGAAAGAACCCTTTGGATCCCTTGCGACCTTAGCTTCATAATCCCTTTTTGCTTTTCTTATTCCTTTCTTTATTTCTCTCTTTAACTGAATATATTGATTTCTTAGCTGTCCATCCCCTCTTTTGATACGCCTATATATGCCTCTCTTTTGACCAATGAGATGTTTTAATCTATTGTTCGTTCATTTGGGGTCATTTTTGTTAGATCTAATTTCCATACTTGGAACAAAAGTTGTCTGGGCAGCTAGAACTATGCTCTGAAAAACGACATATTGGCAACCAAGATCACCTACTTGACCCATAGTCAGGACATCCCAATTTAGCCCACCCAGGTAATTTTTCAGTCCCATGAAGTCGGCCAAGCGAAAATCTGGGACAGAGATTTGATTGCAGTTATCTGGGTAATTCCATGACATATTGAAACTAAGTGATTTGTGATCACTTTCCCCAAGCTCATCATTAACCTCAAGATTATTAATTAGTGAATCTTTGTTCGCAAGAACCAAGTCAAGCAGATTTCTTCCTCTAGTTGGTTCTGTCACAACCTGTTCTAAAAAGCAATCCTGAACCGTATCAAGAAAGTAGACTCAAGATTTCCTCTCATATTTTTCCAATCAATTTGTCTAAAGTTAAAATCTCACACTATCACAACATTTCCATATCTAGATGCCTTATGAATTTCGTCTCATAACAGCTTACTGTCCTCCCTATCAAGGTTTGGGGGCCTATAAATCACACCCAAAATTAATTTGTCACGTCGCTCGAGAAACTGTAGCCAAATAGATTCTGTGTTCGATGTTTCTAATCTTATATCATGTCTAAGACAACAATTTAAATTTTCTCTGACATACATCGCCACACCACCACCCTTCCTGTTGACCCTATCAGTGTGGAATAGTTTGTAACCCTGTATGTTGCATTCAGAAGGCATTTCTCTATCTTTCACGTTGAACCAGGTCTCTGTTATACCAATAATATCTATATTACCTACACTTGCAAATAATCTTAACTCATCAATCTTATTTCTTAGACTCCTACTATTTGAATAGTAAACCTTAAGGGAGCTAGTCACTCGTTGCCCTCTACTGTCTCTCTCTGTTTGTTGATCAATTGATTTGCCATTACTAGCAACTTTATTTTGAATATTGTCTTTTAAACATATCCCTGAGGTATCCCGGTAATAACTGCTGTTTTTAACCCTAATGCTGCAGCCTGATTGTTTCCCATAAACACCCATACCTCAATAATCTATCAGTTTAAATTCCTAGACAAGTCATCAATTACCCTCCCAATTGAATTGGCTAATGCAACCACTCCATCCCCAGAGAGATGAACCCCATTCCCTGCATACATATCACGTTTGCCAAATAGGTCCTAGTTATCAATGAATGGGATTGCATGTTCCTTGCAATACCTGTCTAGCCAGCAATTTATACCAGTTGCCCTAGACATTCATTCATTGCCCACTCCCTTTCTAGGCAAGATGCTACATATGACTGGGATCCCTCCCTTAGACCTAACTACTTCTATGGCTAACCTGTAGTCAACCAGCAGCTCCTCTCTCCTGCCCTTCCCAATGTCATTACCCCGAGCACTAAGACAGATAATGGGCTTGTTCCCATTACCTGCCGTAATATTATCCAACCTGCTGACGATGTTACCAACACCAGCTCCAGGAAGGCACACTCTCTGTCTGACCTTTCTGTCTCTATTACAAAATGCACGGTCCATATATCTTACCAGAGGATCGCCAATGTTAAAAAATTCTTACCTGATTAGCAGGGGAAACAGTGGTACCTTCAACCTCACTAACCACTGAAGTACACTCGTCTTGGAGAACAGAGAATCGATTTTCCACCTTCACATCTTCTCTATTAACTCTCCTCATCTTCCTTCTTCCTGAACTGTGAACCACTTGCCACTTAAAGCGGCTGCCACTATCACTGCTGGTGACCATTCATTCCTTACCAGCTAAATCCTTCTCACACTCGATCCCAAACTCATCTATTCGAAGCTTCAGCCTCCTATGTTCCTCCTGAAGAAGTAGAATCTCCGTCTTCAACACTTGAACCTGATTTTCTAAAACACTACAATATGCCATTGTGCTTGGTAACAACCCACGCTAACTCCCAAGAGCTTAGGCAGGTATGACCGCAGGTGACCACTGACCTCAGCGTCAGTGGCCACTAATACGACAGTTGAATTAATGATTTACATAACGCCTAAATTGCACATAGTAATTATCACAACCACTTGATTAAATACAAAGCGCACCACAGATAGTACAATAAAACGATACTCATTGAAGTATAATATTAGAATCAGCACTCATCAACGGTTCCAACAGTGTCAGCCACAGCAAAGACTTGAAGCTTCTGATTTGTTGTCCATCATAACACCATTTCAGAGAAATATTGTAATAGGTCAGCCAACCCAGGCAAAGCATTGTGGGACCAATAGCCTCGGAAAAGTGGATAAAGAGGATTAGAATAAGAAAAATAAGATTTCTTCCAGAAGTCATTTGAGTATTACACTCCTCCTACAACCCTATCTTTTCATTCTTTTTTACCAATATATATATTTTATTACATGACATGGTACAAAAGACACATTGACACTTTGTTGGCATAAAGATGGCATATACAGAACATGAGGTGTGAGAGGTACATGTCTAGCACAGGGAGAAGGCTTACAGCCTTCTCTCTGAAGGCTTACAGCCTTCTCTCTGAAGGCTTACAGCCTTACATATACATATTATCTACGTCCACAGCAGGACTCGAATCTGCAAACTCTGTATTAGAATCTACAGTACTGTACCACGGAGCCAGACCCCAGATAATTTTGGGCTCATAGCCGAAGCTACACTATGATTCCCCACACTCCGGGGCACCAGGCTTGTTTTCAAAGTTATTTTATCAAATCCTTCCACATGCAGTGGACAACGAAAGATATTTGAAATGCTTAACAATTCTCAAAAAGGCTAAATTATTTACAAACATCTCTCTCTCTCTCTCTCTCTCTCGCTATTTGTTTATATATATATATATATATATATATATATATATATATATATATATATATATATATATATATATATATATATATATATATATATATATATATATATATATATATATATATATATATAATTTTTCGTGTTTGTACTTAAATTAGGAATTTATGTCAAGTATGAGATTCGTCATTTAATTATTAAAGACGATAATTTCATCACATTTATGTTAAAGACTTTTTTTTGTTATTTCATTTTAGTTTTGCTAAAGTGGTAACTTAGAGCTTTCCTCGAAGTTTCAGAAACTCATCCCTAAAAGAGCGAATACCTTCAACAGATCATCTACAGTATAAATTTATAACTGACTAAATCAACAACTGCAGAAAGACATAATGGAGACGAGGTAAAAGGGTCAAGCTATAGTAAAGACAATAAAGCAGAATGGGAAGCTTTTTTGAGAGCAAGTTTTACTGGAGACCAAGCCTCTCCATATCTATAGAAAGTACATGGTAAGTATAGGTATGTACAGTCAAAAAAGTCGATGAGGAGGGGTAATAAAGTGAGAACCGGATTATGTTTAGTCAGGAAAGTGTTGTGTGCTGTGGAGCATGTGAGTCAGGGCTCCGGATATCTGGACCTTCCCTGGTTCTGGATAATGAATTAGTGCCTATTCCAGGCACTAGTCACATTTGTGCTAGTTTTGTGTTGACAATGAAACCTAGAAGCGTTAATTGTTGGTATCGACTCTCCGAGTGATCACCAAGTCGTAATAACACGATTGTAGACAGATCACGAAACTGGTCGGGTTTGAACCCCACCAGTTGAGTGATATAACTCTCAGAGTGTTAGTTACACTCAATGCTTCACCTCTATAATTCCGTATGAAGGTAGCAAGAAAATGTAGGTTGCAGTTCTCAGTCATAGAGAGGCAATAGTCTTCCAGGAAATCATTACTGAATACACTGAGCACTGAGAGCCCATTGTAAATATATTTTTGTGTTGGATTAAAGAAACCTGCTGTGCAGACTAAACGTTTCGGTATTAAACATGCCCATGCCTATTTAACAGCAAGGCAATCAAGGGACTTGATGCGAAACGTCTTCTTAGTTAGGGTGTCCATTCTGGCAAAGATTTTATTAGAGCAAACATTAACATCAGACCCTCCATCAAATGCTATATTTTACTAGATAATAGTTTTTAAAGTATTTTCACTATATCTGATGAAGGTCGAAGCATTGCTCGCTACATTCATATGAATGTTGCGACCAACGCTTCGACCTTCATCAGGTATAGTGAAAACTGAGTCGATACAAGCATCTATATTACTAAAGCTGGCGTTTATGCCATAACTTATAGAGGTTGTCACTAAATATATCTAGGCTAAACATACACAACACTACAGTCACCATACTTTGACCAAAAGTGGCATAATGGCACCAATACACTTTATTAACAATGCCAAGATTCTTAATATGTTAACAATATTCTTTATTTCTACAAGTACATGTACAATGTATACAGATCAAATTGACAGCATAGACATATTATATACAAAGCTCCTTGTTAAGCAGACCATTTCGGGCAACTTAGGTTAATTTTATCCACAGGATGCGCCCCACACCAGTCGGTTATCACACAGGTTCCTATATACTGCTAGATGAACAGGGACAACAGCTGTCTTAGGGAAAGACGCAACCAATGTTGCTACCCATACCGGGGATCGAACGAAGGACCTGAATGTGTGAGCTGAGTGCACTATCAACCCAGCTACGGGAATTTTGAAGCTGATCATGAGAGGTTTCCTTATTTCGAGAAACCCAATAACAGGTAATAATGGTATGTATGAGCTAGAGCAGCGGGGACCTGCTCTTGTCAGTTCTTCCACAAACGTTCACTTTGTTATAGTTGACCAGGGATGAAAGTTTGATGCCAATCGGAAGAGACGTTTCGAAATTATAAAGAAAAGCTTAGTAAAAATTACGGCAGTGTAAAATAAGAACATTGTGAAAAATGTACCGGCCCAGACGCAGTATTTACTGGTTCACTTAACTCCAGAAAGTTAACATTATCAAAAGGCGAGTTTTCTAAATTCTCTACTTATTTTTTTTTATATTCGGTTTCAAATTCTCTAGACTCCTTTAAGAAATAATGTTTGATTTTGTGTTTTTAAGAAAGTCCAAATTAATAAGAAAATTTTCAAACGTGGGAACTTTGGATGTATAAAGTTCTTTTTCAGTATAAATGTATTCCATTTAATAAGAACCAGCGGTGAAGAGCTTCAAGCTGACCAAAAGAGGAATTCTCTAGTTAATAAGATAAGATAAGATAAGATTTCGTTCGGATTTTTAACCCCGGAGGGTTAGCCACCCAGGATAACCCAAGAAAGTCAGTGCGTCATCGAGGACTGTCTAACTTATTTCCATTGGGGTCCTTAATCTTGTCCCCCAGGATGCGACCCACACCAGTCGACTAACACCCAGGTACCTATTTGCTGCTAGGTGAACAGGACAACAGGTGTAAGGAAACGTGTCGAAATGTTTCCACCCGCCGGGAATCGAACCCGGGCCCTCCGTGTGTGAAGCGGGAGCTTTAGCCACCAGGCCACCGGGCCTGGTGGCCTGGTGGTATTACATAGTTGAAATTGAAAGCTAATCTTTCTTTTAAAAAGTCTCATAACAATGAAATTTGAAGTGTATCAGATAAATAATTTTTCAACAAGTGTCTTGAACCCAGCGACTCAAATTTTCTTTTTAACAGTTTCAAACAGTGATCAAATTTGCCTAAAAAATCTAGACGCTTAAACCTACTGGATGATATTGTTCTTATGGAACGTATCATTTTAATATTATTTTGATGCCGATTACATGAAGCATTTTTTAGTTATATAATTGAAATTAATTTTTCTACTTATTTAATAAAACTGTCAAATTGGTGCCTATGAAACCCAGTAATAACTTAATCTTTATTTCTGGAAAACATACTAAATCTCAAAATTTGAAGCCGATCTGAAGAGAAGTTTCACTTCACGAAGGAGAATCATCCACCTCTGATCATACATCTCTAACATACCACTGCAACCATCATTTTTCTTTTGTCAAAATTTCGTTCACCAGCAGCATTTTGCTACCACGATAACGTGAGTCAACACTGAGAATAGAGAGGGAGGGAGCACCTCGGGGTAACATCACAGTGTCCTTGTCCATTTGTTTTTCTAGCTGTGTCCCCCAGGTTGGCTAGCTCTTGGCTCTTGGCTGGCTCTCTGATTGGCTGGGTGATTAGCTGGCTAGCTGTCTGAAAGACTGGCTACATAGCTGGGTTGTGTATCTGACTGGTTGGATACCTGACTAGTTAACTGTCTTACTGACTGAGTGACTGGTTGAATTGCTTCTGACAGGCCTTCTGGGTATCTTGCTAGACTTCATGACTGGTTGGCTGTTTGACTGGTAGGCTGGATGGCTGGCTGGATGGCTGGCTGGATGGCTGGCTGGATGGCTGGCTGGATGGCTGGCTGGATGGCTGGCTGGCTTGCAGGCTGAAGCTTCGGGCGAAAAATGCAACACTCCGCAATTTTTCAGAAATCACGTCAGTTTTCTTTTGCCAGGTCACCAAGCCTTCTTTCCGCATTGTCTTTTCTTCTCTCCTTTCTATATAGCCTCTTTATTCTTCTACTTCACCCTTCCATCCTCTCTCTTACTATTTACCACTCCTGCCCTCTACTCTCCATCTACATATTTTACTTTCTATTGTCCCCAGTTCCCGTACCCTTCTTCACTTTCCCATTTCTCTCTTCTCTCACTCTCTCTCCTTTCCATCCTCTCCCTCCCTGTTCCATCCCCTCTTTTCTAATTTCACCCCTTCCTTTTTTTTCATTCATTAGCTCTCTTTTTTTTATTCTTTATTATCTCCATCTTCTCTGTTACATACACAAATTTCACCGATTTTTCCCTAATCCCTCTTATCGCCTTACTATTCCCTCCTCATCCTCGCCACCCACATTCCCAACCTACTCTCCTTCCTCATTTACTCCCTGCCCACTCCTTCTCCATTCTCTTTTCTATCCTTGCACATTTTTCTTTTCTCTTATTCCTCTCCTCTTCCTTACTCTCTCCTCCGTCTCTCTTATGACTTTTCATCACTCTCTCAGATTTAATATTGTTCCCTTCTAGTTTTTTCTGCCTTCTCTCTCTCTCTCTCTCTCTCTCTCTCTCTCTCTCTCTCTCTCTCTCTCTCTCTCTCTCTCTCTCTCTCTCTCTCTTGCGGTTAATGCAGTCAGTTGATGACGAACGATAATAAAGGAAGGGTGAAAGAGTAATAGAGAGGACTACTGAAAGATAGAGTGGAAGGGGCAGGAGAAAGAGGGAAGAATGAAAGAAATAAAGGGAGTAAATGAAAGGAATGGAAAGAAAATTAGGGAAAGGAGAGAGAAATAATGGAAGAGAGAGAGAGAGAGAGAGAGAGAGAGAGAGAGAGAGAGAGAGAGAGAGAGAGAGAGAAGAAGGTAAGATATGAGTGAGAGAAATGATGGAACGATGAGGGGTGATGAGGGAAGTGTGAGGAAGATAATGGAAGAGTGAGACAGATGAGGGGATGGTGATTAAAATGATATGATACAGAGAAAGATGATGGGAGAGTAAAAAGGAGAGGAAGAGAGAGTGAGACAGAGAGGAAAGGAGAGTGAAGGGAGATTCAGATGCTGAAAAAATGACGAAGAAGACAAAGGAAGGGTGAAAAGGGTGAGAAAGAGACAGTGAAGGAATTTGTGAAGGACGTTAAAAGGAGGCTAAAGAAAGATGAGAGATGAGTGGAAGGTGAGTGACAATGGTGGATAGTGAGGGAGAAGAGTAGAAGGTGAGTGACAATGGTGGATAGTGAGGGAGAAGAGTAGAAGGTGAGTGACAATGGTGGATAGTGAGGGAGAAGAGTAGAAGGTGAGTGACAATGGTGGATAGTGAGGGAGAAGAGTAGAAGGTGAGTGACAATGGTGGATAGTGAGGGAGAAGAGTAGAAGGTGAGTGACAATGGTGGATAGTGAGGGAGAAGAGTAGAAGGTGAGTGACAATGGTGGATAGTGAGGGAGAAGAGTAGAAGGTGAGTGACAATGGTGGATAGTGAGGGAGAAGAGTAGAAGGTGAGTGACAATAATGGAGAGTGAAGGAGATGGACAGAGAATAAACTCGATAAGTTGATAGTAAAGAAGATAGATGAAGGGTGAGAAGTGGAGAGGAAGGGAAATGAGTGTAGAGTGAGCTGTACCAGTTGGGAGTGAAGAAGATGGGTAGAGGATGAGGGGGACAGGTGGAGAGTGATGAGGAAGACAGAGGAAGAGTGAGAAAAGTACAGTTTTAGAGTAAAGGAGAAAAATGAGGTGATATTAATGTACTGAAGATCGAAGGTGAGGAGTGAAGATGGGAAGGTGATGGGTGAAGATGGGAAGGTGAGGGGTGAAGATGGGAAGGTGATGGGTGAAGATGGGAAGGTGATGGGTGAAGATGGGAAGGTGAGGGGTGAAGATGGGAAGGTGAGGGGTGAAGACGGGAAGGTGAGGGGTGAAGATGGGAAGGTGAGGGGTGAAGATGGGAAGGTGATGGGTGAAGATGGGAAGGTGATGGGTGAAGATGGGAAGGTGATGGGTAAAGATGGGAAGGTGAGGGGTGAAGATGGGAAGGTGAGGGGTGAAGATGGGAAGGTGAGGGGTGAAGACAGGAAGGTGAGGGGTGAAGATGGGAAGGTGAGGAGTGAAGATGGGAAGGTGATGGGTGAAGATGGGAAGGTGAGGGGTGAAGATGGGAAGGTGATGGGTGAAGATGGGAAGGTGAGGGGTGAAGATGGGAAGGTGATGGGTGAAGATGGGAAGGTGATGGGTGAAGATGGGAAGGTGATGGGTAAAGATGGGAAGGTGAGGGGTGAAGATGGGAAGGTGATGGGTGAAGATGGGAAGGTGATGGGTGAAGATGGGAAGGTGAGGGGTGAAGATGGGAAGGTGAGGGGTGAAGACGGGAAGGTGAGGGGTGAAGATGGGAAGGTGAGGGGTGAAGATGGGAAGGGGATGGGTGAAGATGGGAAGGTGATGGGTAAAGATGGGAAGGTGAGGGGTGAAGATGGGAAGGTGAGGGGTGAAGATGGGAAGGTGAGGGGTGAAGATGGGAAGGTGAGGGGTGAAGACGGGAAGGTGAGGGGTGAAGATGGGAAGGTGAGGAGTGAAGATGGGAAGGTGATGGGTGAAGATGGGAAGGTGATGGGTAAAGATGGAAGGTGAGGGGTGAAGATGGGAAGGTGAGGGGTTAAGATGGGAAGGTGAGGGGTGAAGACAGGAAGGTGAGGGGTGAAGATGGGAAGGTGAGGAGTGAAGATGGGAAGGTGAGGTGGGTGAAGATGGGAAGGTGATGGGTGAAGATGGGAAGGTGAGGGGTGAAGATGGGGAGGTGATGGGTGAAGATGGGAAGGTGATGGGTAAGATGGAAGGTGAGGGTGGTGAAGATGGGAAGGTGAGGGGGTGAAGATGGGAAGGTGAGGAGTGAAGATGGAAGGTGAGGGGAGATGGAAGGTGATGGGTAAAGATGGGAAGGTGAGGGGTGAAGATGGGAAGGTGAGGGGTGAAGACGGAAGGTGAGGGGTGAAGATGGGAAGGTGAGGGGTGAAGATGGGAAGGTGAGGGGTGAAGATAGGAAGGTGAGGGGTGAAGATGGGATGGTGAGGGTGAAGTTTGGAAGGTGAGGGGTGAAGTTGGGAAGGTGAGGGGTGAAGATGGGAAGGTGAGTGGTGAAGATGGGAAGGTGAGGGGTGAAGTTGGGAAGGTGAGGGTGAAGATGGGAAGGTTGAGGGGGTGAAGATGAGAAGTTGAGGGGTGAAGATGGGAAGGTGAGGGGTGAAGTTGGGAAGATGAGGGGTGAAGATGGGAAGGTGAGGGGTGATGTTTGGAAGGTGAGGGGTGAAGATGGGAAGGTGAGGGGTGAAGATGGGAAGGTGAGGGGTGAAGATGGGAAGGTGAGGGGTGAAGATGGGAAGGTGAGGGGTGAAGTTGGGAAGGTGAGGGGTGAAGATGGGAAGGTGAGGGGTGAAGATGGGAAGGTGAGGGGTGAAGATGGGAAGGTGAGGGGTGAAGATGGGAAGGTGAGGGGTGAAGATGGGAAGGTGATGGGTAAAGATGGGAAGGTGAGGGGTGAAGATGGGAAGGTGATGGGTGAAGATGGGAAGGTGATGGGTAAAGATGGGAAGGTGAGGGGTGAAGATGGGAAGGTGAGGGGTGAAGATGGGAAGGTGATGAGGTGAAGATGGGAAGGTGAGGGGTGAAGATGGGAAGGTGATGGGTAAAGATGGGAAGGTGAGGGGTGAAGATGGGAAGGTGAGGGGTGAAGACGGGAAGGTGAGGGGTGAAGATGGGAAGGTGAGGGGTGAAGATGGGAAGGTGAGGGGTGAAGATGGGAAGGGGATGGGTGAAGATGGGAAGGTGATGGGTAAAGATGGGAAGGTGAGGGGTGAAGATGGGAAGGTGAGGGGTGAAGATGGGAAGGTGAGGGGTGAAGATGGGAAGGTGAGGGGTGAAGACGGGAAGGTGAGGGGTGAAGATGGGAAGGTGAGGAGTGAAGATGGGAAGGTGATGGGTGAAGATGGGAAGGTGATGGGTAAAGATGGGAAGGTGAGGGGTGAAGATGGGAAGGTGAGGGGTGAAGATGGGAAGGTGAGGGGTGAAGACAGGAAGGTGAGGGGTGAAGATGGGAAGGTGAGGAGTGAAGATGGGAAGGTGATGGGTGAAGATGGGAAGGTGATGGGTAAAGATGGGAAGGTGAGGGGTGAAGATGGGAAGGTGATGGGTGAAGATGGGAAGGTGATGGGTAAAGATGGGAAGGTGAGGGGTGAAGATGGGAAGGTGAGGGGTGAAGATGGGAAGGTGAGGAGTGAAGATGGGAAGGTGAGGGGTGAAGATGGGAAGGTGATGGGTAAAGATGGGAAGGTGAGGGGTGAAGATGGGAAGGTGAGGGGTGAAGACGGGAAGGTGAGGGGTGAAGATGGGAAGGTGAGGGGTGAAGATGGGAAGGTGAGGGGTGAAGATAGGAAGGTGAGGGGTGAAGATGGGAAGGTGAGGGGTGAAGTTTGGAAGGTGAGGGGTGAAGTTGGGAAGGTGAGGGGTGAAGATGGGAAGGTGAGTGGTGAAGATGGGAAGGTGAGGGGTGAAGTTGGGAAGGTGAGGGTGAAGATGGGAAGGTGAGGGGTGAAGATGAGAAGATGAGGGGTGAAGATGGGAAGGTGAGGGGTGAAGTTGGGGAAGATGAGGGGTGAAGATGGGAAGGTGAGGGGTGATGTTTGGAAGGTGAGGGTGAAGATGGGAAGGTGAGGGGTGAAGATGGGAAGGTGAGGGGTGAAGATGGGAAGGTGAGGGGTGAAGATGGGAAGGTGAGGGGTGAAGTTGGGAAGGTGAGGGGTGAAGATGGGAAGGTGAGGGGTGAAGATGGGAAGGTGAGGGGTGAAGATGGGAAGGTGAGGGGTGAAGATGGGAAGGTGAGGGGTGAAGTTGGGAAGGTGAGGGGTGATGTTGGGAAGGTGAGGGGTGAAGATGGGAAGGTGAGGGGTGAAGTTGGGAAGATGAGGGGTGAAGATGGGAAGGTGAGGGGTGATGTTGGGAAGGTGAGGGGTGAAGATGGGAAGGTGAGGGGTGAAGATGGGAAGGTGAGGGGTGAAGATGGGAAGGTGAGTTGTGAAGATGGGAAGATGAGGGGTGAAGTTGGGAAGGTGAGGGGTGAAGATGGGAAGGTGAGGGGTGAAGACAGGAAGGTGAGTGATGAAGATGGGAAGGTGAGGGGTGAAGATGGGAAGGTGAGGGGTGAAAATGGGAAGGTGATGGAGGAGACGAGGGAAGGTTGATAAGGATAAAATGACGGCAAATGAGAAGAAATTAAAGTGACAGATTACAAGAGAAAGAGAGAGGGAAGGAAGGAGTGAAGGAGAGGCAGACGTAGGTAAAGCAGAAACACTGAGAAGGAAAAAATTAAGATGGGTAATGAAGGTAGAAATTATAATGGGAGGAATGTAGAGAGAATGAAAAGAATGGGTAAGAAAGGTCACGAAGGAGAGGTGGATGAAGAAAAAGAAAGAATATCGGTAGGAAAACACGAATAAAAGAAAGTTATCAATTTGAAGAGTAATTGGGAAGGATGTAGAGAGAAAGTAAAAGAGGGATGTTGTGATGAATGTTGTAAAGGAAAACAAAGAGAAGAGGAAACTAGAGAGTATGGTAACTAGGACAGGAGGGAAGGAACCAAACAAAGTAGGTGGGTGGTGGCCAGGAAAGAAGTAAATAAGGATGGATTTAAGGAAGAAAAGTGATCGGGCTCTGACGAGAGAGAGAGAGAGAGAGAGAGAGAGAGAGAGAGAGAGAGAGAGAGAGAGAGAGAGAGAGAGAGAGAGAGAGAGATAGAGAGAAAGAGAGAGAGAGAAAAAGATATGGGATTTAAGAAATGAGAGATGGAAGAATTATGTATGGTAGAGAATCGGGAAAATGGGAATGTGAGCGAGGAAGGATGCGAGAGAGAGAGAGAGAGAGAGAGAGAGAGAGAGAGAGAGAGAGAGAGAGAGAGAGAGAGAGACAGAGAGAGAGAGAGAGATGGGGAAAGGAATGGGACAAAAGCTCAAGGAACAGTGTTGAGCAATAATGGATAATATATGTATATATGAGGAACCCGTACACCAGCATACAGTCTACCAGCTATAGCAATGTTGTTAAGCTCCAACACAGTTTCGTAACGATACCTGGAGAGCTGGCAGGTACTCAACGTCCAGAAACCTGGAGAGCTGGCAGGTACTCAACTTCCAGATACCTGGAGAACTGGTAGGTACTCAACGTCCAGAAACCTTGAGAGCTGGCAGGTATTCAGTGCCCAGAAACCTAGAGAGCTGGCAGGTACTCAACGTCCAGAAACCTGGAGAGCAGGCAGGTACTCAGTGTCCAGAAACCTGGAGAGCTGGCAGGTCCTCAGTGTCCAGAAACCTGAAGAGCTGGCATGTACTCAACGTCCAGAATCCTGGAGGGCTGGAAGGTACTCAGCGTCCACAAATCTGGAGAACTGGCAGGTACCCAACATCCAGAAACCTGGAAAGCTGGCAGGTATTCAACTTCCAGATACCTGGAGAGCTGGCAGGTACTCAACGTCCAGAAACCTGAAGAGCTGGCAGGTACTCAGTGTCCAGAAACCTGGAGAGCTGGCAGGTCCTCAGTGTCCAGAAACCTGAAGAGCTGGCATGTACTCAACGTCCAGAATCCTGGAGGGCTGGAAGGTACTCAGCGTCCACAAATCTGGAGAACTGGCAGGTACCCAACATCCAGAAACCTGGAAAGCTGGCGGTGGTATTCAACTTCCAGATACCTGGAGAGCTGGCAGGTACTCAACGTCCAGAAACCTGAAGAGCTGGCAGGTACTCAGTGTCCAGAAGCCTGGAGAGCTGGCAGTACTCAACTTCCAGATACCTGGAGAGCTGGCAGGTACTCAACTTCCAGATACCTGGAGAGCTGGTAGATACTCAGCGTCCAGAAACCTGGAGAGTTGGCAGATATTCACTGCCCAGAAACCTGGAGAGCTGGCAGGTACTCAACGTCCAGAAACCTGGAGAGCTGGCAGGTACTCAACTTCCAGATACCTGGAGAGCTGGCAGGTACTCAACGTCCAGAAACCTGAAGAGCTGACAGATACCCAACTTCCAGATACCTGGAGAGCTGGCAGGTACTCAACGTCCAGAAACCTGAGGAGCTGGCAGGTCCTCAGTGTCCAGATACCTGGAGAGCTGGCAGGTACTCAACGTCCAGAAACCTTGACAGCTGGCAAGCAATCAACTTCCAGAAACCTTGGAAGCTTGTAGATACTCAACGTCCAGAAACCTGAGGAGCTGGCAGGTACTCAACGTCCATAGACGGTCGCCCTTCTGGTAAATTTCATGGAAACCAAGACTCCTGAAAGCTGCTAAATATGCTAAATAAGTTACTGGTAACCTTAGCTTACGTATCCTATATTAGACAATCTATTTTTTAACAGAAAAATTTATAATAATTCTCACGGCATCCAGGTTGTTCTTGGACGCCGTGGTGAGCGATATAGATGAAGGTTTATGCTTGCAGACTCCTTGAATACATCTGAAAATCTGATCACCAGACTGTGTTCACTGCACTGAGCTTCAGAAAGACTTTAAAAGAGCCATATTATATGCACTAGCCGTGTTATATAGGGCAAAAGCCATTTTTTTCCTCACAGATGTGCTACAAATGATTAGAAGCCCATGGTCAAGAGATGAGATAACTACTGAAATTCCTTAACCAGTCAAACCCAGTTAAACTTCAGCTAAAGTATACGGCAATGTCTTCGTGAAACAGCTGATGCTAAGTAAAACTTAAATGAGAAATCAATAACTTTTCCTTCAGCACCTCAGGAATATCCAAGAACTCACCAGTTGAAGAGAGAAGACTTGCAACATTTGGTCATAAGAAAAAAGGAACACTGCAACAGGCCTACTGGACTATGCGAGGCAGCTCCAATTCTCCCACCGGCTTAAGCCAATGCCTTGACCTAGTGAGGTCAGACACGTCACTAAAGGGAGGAGCAGTGCATCCGACCTAGTAGCACAAGCTAATCAGGTCCTACTCACCCCCACCCACACCCGCTCACGTATTTATCCAACCTATTTCTAAAACTACACAACGTCTTAGCGTCTATGACGGTACTCGGGAGTTTGTTCCACTCATTTATTCCCTCATCTACGTCGTTGATGTGTGTTGTTAGGTAAGACACATATGCAACAGTTAGACAACTTTATTCCGAAACGTTTCGCCTACACAGTAGGCTTCTTCAGTCGAATACAGAAAATAGGCAGGAACAGTAGAGATGTGAAGACGATGTAATCAGTCCATCACCCTTGTAGTCGTAGAATTTGAGGTTGTCAGTCCCTCGGCCTGGAGAAGTTCAGTTCCATAGTCAGGAACTATCTGAAGATCAAGCGACAGTGCGGAGACTTAAATACTGTCGGAAGGAGAGGTGCAGAGTAGTAGTAGTAGTAGTAGTAGTAGTAGTGAGAATGTAACCACTGAAAGGTCATGTATCTCTCAGATCCAACACTTCTCACTTGAAAAGCTTGTCCAAGGTGTTTTCTGTACCAAGATGCCATGTGTTGCAGTGTCTGACAAGATGAACATCAAAATGGTATACAATACCGACAGGTTGTTAGGTAAGACACATATGCAACAGTTAGACAACTTTATTCCGAAACGTTTCGCCTACACAGTAGGCTTCTTCAGTCGAATACAGAAAATAGGAAGGAACAGTA
Source organism: Cherax quadricarinatus (assembly GCF_038502225.1). Classification (NCBI taxonomy): domain Eukaryota; kingdom Metazoa; phylum Arthropoda; class Malacostraca; order Decapoda; family Parastacidae; genus Cherax; species Cherax quadricarinatus. The sequence continues at coordinate 112,007 of NC_091362.1, forward strand.
GAGATGTGAAGACGATGTAATCAGTCCATCACCCTTGTAGTCGTAGAATTTGAGGTTGTCAGTCCCTCGGCCTGGAGAAGTTCAGTTCCATAGTCAGGAACTATCTGAAGATCAAGCGACAGTGTGGAGACTAAATACTGTCGGAAGGAGAGGTGCAGGGTAGTAGTAGTAGTAGTAGTAGTAGTAGTAGTAGTAGTGAGAATGTAACCACTGAAAGGTCATGTATCTCTCAGATCCAACACTTCTCACTTGAAAAGCTTGTCCAAGGTGTTTTCTGTACCAAGATGCCATGTGTTGCAGTGTCTGACAAGATGAACATCAAAATGGTATACAATACCGACAGGTTGTTAGGTAAGACACATATGCAACAGTTAGACAACTTTATTCCGAAACGTTTCGCCTACACAGTAGGCTTCTTCAGTCGAATACAGAAAATAGGCAGGAATAAAGTTGTCTAACTGTTGCATATGTGTCTTACCTAACAACCTGTCGGTATTGTATACCATTTTGATGTTCACGTCGTTGATGTAGATTGTAAATAGCAAAGGGCCCAACAATGACCCCTGTAGAACACCGCTTGTGACGTACCCCCATTCTGATTTCTCCTCATTTATGCAAACTCTCTGCTGCCTATTCGTCAACCATTCCTCAACCCATGAAAATATTTCTCCTCCTATTCCGTGTGCCTTAAGTTTCCTCAATAGCCTCTGATGTGGAACTCTAGCGAAAACCTTACTGAAGTCCATATACACAATATCATATTCATTACCATGATCTACCTCCTCAAACACCTTAGTAAAGAAAGTTAGTAAATTTGTAAGACAGGAACGCCCCTTTGTAAAACAGTGCTGAGATTCATTAATCAATTTATGCCTTTCGAGATGGCTACGAATTGCTTCTGCAATTATTGATTCCATAAATTTTCCCACTATGTAGGTAAGGCTTATTGGTCTATAGTTCGAAGCTAAGGACCTGTCACCTGCCTTGTAAATTGGTATTACATTTACGATTTTCCACTTGTCAGGCACTATGCCAGTTTGTAGTGATATGTTGAAAAGATTAGCCAAAGATATGCTAAGTTCCTCTTTACATTTCTTTAACTCCCTTGCAAACAGTTCATCAGGGCCTGGGGATTTGTTAGGTTTTAATTTCTCTATTTGTCTGAGGACCATGTCACTAGTTACCACAATCGTGCATAGTTTATTATCGTCCTGTTCTACATAATCTATTATTTCTGGAATTTCGCTAGTAAATTCCTGAGTAAAAACTGAGAGGAAGTAAGAATTAAAAATTCGCACATTCCCTTCTCATTGTCAGTGATCTGACCAAAGTTACTCTTAAGTGGGCCTATATTGTCCCTAATCTTACTTCTGTATACCTGAAAGAACCCTTTTGGGTTATCGTGAGAAGGGAAGCAAATACAAAGAAGAAACATTACTTTAAGAAAAGTTGGTTTCAGTATCTCATGGTCCTCCAACAAGGATCAGGATTTTATGTACCGGATGGTACATATAATCCTCTGACCCGGAAAAATGAAATTTCGTTGCTACCTCAAAGAGCTGTGTCAGATATATCAGTGGTAAAAGTAGAATGAATACAGATATATCATTTAATAAATCCCTGGTTACAGAATATTCTGTAGGGCTAAAAAACACGGAAACTCCCACTACGTGGAAATGTTGACACCACATCCTCCCCGGAAACTAATATCTATCAACTCTACCTAAAACTTAGCAAGTACAAAATTAATGAGTTAGTCAAGTTACTGATGCGAGCGATGGGAAACAGTATTGTGCTTTAGGTCTAATGCAACTTTAATTTTAAGGACAAAAATAGCTCTAAATCAAAAGGATAATGAAAAAATAATTCTATAGAGAGTTATGAACTACAGCTCAAAATCTATTAATCGACCAGAAGTTATTTCTCAACAGCTGTAAGAAATGCAGAAGCTGCAGCTCAGTTTCCTCAAGAGGTCCATGAGCTGTAGATTAACAGAACAAATTGACTCTTTGCCTCTTAAAGAAGTGAAGATCAACACTTTAACAGTCAGTAAAGAGGCAGAAGTTATAGCACAACACCATCAGTAGGTCTATATAGGTGGAGGTCATTCTGAAGATATCCTCAAGAATCCCAGGAACTGGAGTCTAATATTTTCAAGAGGACCAGGATTTTCTACTTAGCTTCTTCAAATTCCGTAAAAATTAATAAGAAACAGAACACGAAAAGAAGAGGAAAAACTAAGAACAAGAAGAACAAAAGCAACAACACTCTCAACATCAACTACAAAAACAAAAACAAGAAGTAAAAGATGAATAACAACAGCAACAATAACAATAAAAACAGCTGCAAAAAAAAAAAAAAAAGTCAAACGGCCACTCTACGAAGACCCAAGAAGCAGCAGTGGAAATGGAGGAATATATAATACAAAGAAAAATAATGGGGGACAGGGGTGAGTAAAGAGAGAGAGAGAGAGAGAGAGAGAGAGAGAGAGAGAGAGAGAGAGAGAGAGACAGAGAGAGAGAGACAGAGAGACAGAGAGAGAGGGCAACAGAAATAGACAGCAAGAAGACAGCTGCTATACAGCAAGATGGGCAGCAAACAACAAATGCACTTTGGCTGTACCCTTACAAAGAACATTACTTCATGTCAGATCATTCATTTTCAGAATGACTTGAGTCTCGAAAATATTCGTACCGGAAAACAACGTCGATAAAATAAAGTCAGCTGACCAAATAAAATCGCTGGTCCAGAGCTGGTTCCAGCCTCAACCTGATCCCAAGTTGTATCTTTCAAAACAATAGAAATGGTTCCAGATGAGCTGAGGTAGATAATAGGCCCCAGCTTGTAAATAAAGATCTCAATATCTAACATTGTAAAAAACCCTTGTGCAGAGAGAGAGAGAGAGAGAGAGAGAGAGAGAGACAGACAGACAGACAGACAGACAGAGGATGGAGAAAAACAACACGACAAGGATGGATGAAGCTAAAGTGGGAAGAATGGAAATAGAAGAGAAAATATGAAGTGATAGGAAGAGAGTGGAGGAAGGGTGGCAGGAAGGGAGGAAACGAGGGAGGGAAGGATGGAAGGATGGAGGGAGGGAGGAAGGGAGGGAGGAAAGAGGGCAAGTCATCAGCAAAAAATGCAGCAGATAGAACTGGTGCGGTGATTGGTCCTGCTGTCTTCTTTACAACACCATTAATTTTACGTCATGGCAGTAAGTAACGTATAAACCATTCCTTCTCTTTCTCTTTCTTTTCTCTCCCCTCACACTTTATACCCTTTCCTTCTCCTTGCCTCTTCCATCATCACTTTCTCCATTTTGCACTAGCGGCCTCCGCTTTACAGCCTCTCTGCTGGTGCTGATGACCCTCACGCTGTCAAGACTTGCTAAGATATTTACTGACCCTACCTGTCTTTGTTCTGCCAGGTTGTCACCACCACCACTACCACCAACACAGCCATAACCATCACTACCACAACACACCCACCACCACCTCTACCACCAACATAGCCATCACTATCACTACCACCAACATACCCACCACTACCACCACCGCTACCACTACCTCCAACACAACCACCACCACCACCACCACCACCACCACCACCACCACCACTACAACTACCACTACCACCAACACAACCATCACCACTACCACCACCACTACTACCACCACCACTACCATCAACACAGCCATTATACCACCAACACAACCACCACCGACTATTACCACCACCACATCCACCAACACAGCCATAACCAACATAACCATCACCACCATCACCACCGCCACTACCACCCCACCACCTCCATCATTGTCTCCCTCACCTCCATCACTGTATCCCTCACCACCATTAATGTCTTCCTGACATCCATCACTGTCTCCCTCAAAATCACTGTCTTCTTCACATCCCTCACTGTCTCCCTCAGCAATATCTCTGTCTTCCTCAGGTCAGTCACTGTCTTCCTCACCTCCATCACTTTCTTTCTCACATCCATCACTGTCTCTATGACCTCCAACACTGTCTTCCTCACCTCCAACACTCTCTTCCTCACCTCCATCACTGTCTTCCTCACCTCCAACACTCTCTTCCTCACCTCCATCACTGTCTTCCTCACCTCCATCACTGTCTTCCTCACCTCCATCACTGTCTTCCTCACCTCCATCACTGTCTTCCTCACCTCCATCACTGTCTTCCTCACCTCCATCACTGTCTTCCTCACCTCCATCACTGTCTTCCTCACCTCCATCACTGTCTTCCTCACCTCTATCACTGTCTTCCTCACCTCCATCACTGTCTTCCTCACCTCCATCACTGTCTTCCTCACCTCCATCACTGTCTTCCTCACCTCCATCACTGTCTTCCTCACCTCCATCACTGTCTTCCTCACCTCTATCACTGTCTCCCTTACCACAATCACGTTCTCCTCACCTTCATCAGTGTCTCCCTCACCTTCATGAATGATTCCCTCACCTCGATCACTGTCTCCCTTACCTCAGTCACTGCCTCCCTCACTTCCATCACTGTCATCCTCTCCATCATCACTGTCTTCCTCACATCCATCACTGTTTTCTTCACCACCATCACTGCCATCTTCACATCCATCACTATTTCACCTTCGTCACTGTCTCCCTCACCACTATCACCTTCCTCACATCCATCACTGTTTTCTCTACCTCCATCACTGTCTCCCTCACCTCCATCACTGTCTCCCTCACCTCCATCACTGTCTTCCTCACCTCAATCACTGTGTTCCTCACTATCAACACTGGCTTCATTACCAACATCATTGTCTTCTTCTTGAGTGACAAGAAATCGTAATGACACGATTTGCAATCGTGTCATTACGATTTCTTGAGTCATGTTGATGGCAGTGAAGGGACTTGAGCTAGAGTTCGTCACGGCCACGCTAGCTGGAGATTCGTCTGTAAAAACTTGCATTTGTGGTCACAGAGGTGCCTGTGCTAACCTTCCTATGGTGTAGAAATATACCTAGTTGGATGAATCTTATTGTGGCTAGCTGGTCTAGTGGCTAACGCGACGGGCTGGAGTTTTGAGACTCTATGACCGCGGGTTCAATCCCGGCCGGGGATATGGTTTCTTCTTGAGTTTTATCGAGACACAAATAGATCTACCTAGGTGAAAGACACGTGAGTAATTACAGGATGAGAATGCTGGGTCAGGTGGAGAATGTTGCATGTGACAATCTTCCGAGTAGGGTGACAGAGTCTAGAGATTGGATAAGTATATAAGTAGACCCTCTGCAATGTTCCTCCAGAACAACGGCTTCTATAACATAGCTGAACCACTCGCCTTGAAACTTCTTCATCGCTATCCCACATAAGAACATAAGAATGGAGGAACACTGCGGAAGGTCTACTCATATACGTATCCAATTTCTTTTCAAAGCCGCCTAAGGTTCTAGACTCTATCACCCTACTCGGAAGATTGTCATATGCAGCATTCTCCACCTGACCCAGCATTCGCATCTTATAAATATTCATGTAACTTTCACCCAGGTAGATCTGTCTGTGACTTGATAAAGGCCACTGCGTGGGCGAAACGTTGTCAATAAAGGATCACATTATACTGCTTGTGTTTATATTTCCATTCTATCATTACGTTATTGTGGCTAGAAGCCCTAACAATTTCTTCCCTAAGAAGTCTCCCTCTATCGTGATCCAAGCCTGGAGGTCGGTATATTACACCTAGAATAGTTTTTCTTGACCTTCTACAAACTCTACCCAAACAATTTCTGTTACTAGTCCATCCATTTTTATACATGTTATTATGCAACAATTTATATTTTCTGGTATATATAATGCAACTCCTCCCCCTTCCCATTATATCTATCCACACGGAACAACTTAAACCCTTGAATATTACACTCAGCAATCATATTCTGACCTGTTCATAGCTCAGTGGTGACCTATACATAGCTCATTGGTGACCTGTACATAGCTCAGTGGTGATCTGTACCCAGCTAAGTGGTGACCTGTACATAGCTGGAGTGGTGACCTGTACATAGCTGAGTGAGAACGTGTCTAGTGTACTCCCTGTGGACTGAACCAAGATGCCCTCCATTAAGCAACTTTACCAGCAGCTAAAGGAGGAACTAAATAATGTAAATCTTAATATTATGGATTGCGAAAAAGATTTAGGAATTCTGGTTAGCAGTAATCTGAAACCAAGACAACAGTGCATAACTGTTTGCAATAAAGCTAACAGAATCCTTGGCTTCGGCTTCATATCAAGAAGCATAAATAATAGGAGTTCTCAGGTTGTTCTTCAACTCTATATATCTTTGGTTAGGCCTCATTTAGATTATGCTGCACAGTTGTGGTCACCGTATTACAGAACGGATATAAATGCTCTGGAAAATGTACAAAGGAGAATGACACAGTTGATCACATGTATCAGAAATCTTCACTATGAGGATAGACTGAGGGCCCTGAATCTACACTCTCTAGAAAGGCGCAGAATTAAGGGGGATATGATTGAGGTGTATAAATGGAAGACAGGAATAAATAACGGGGATGTAAATAGCGTGCTGAAAATATCTAGCCTAGACAGGACTCGCACCAATGGTTTTAAGATGGAAAAATTCAGATTCAGGAAGGATATAGAAAAGCACTGGTTTGGTATAGAGGCTTAAACGTTGAGTAGTTTTAAAAATAGGTTATATAAATACATGAGTGGGTGTGGGTGGGTGTGAGTTGGACCTGATTATCTTGTGCTACTAGGTCAGTTGCCGTGTTCCTTCCTTAAGTGAATGTGACCTGACCTGGCTAGGTTGGGGCATTGGCTTAAGCCGGTGGGAGCCTTGGACCTGCCTCGCATGGGCCAGTAGGCCTGTTGCTGTGTTCCTTTTTTCTTATGTTCTTAAAACAAGAAGATTCGAAGTAGTCCTCCTGTTGTGAGTCCTCAGGTCAAGAAGGGAACCTAGGCAGTGGCCGGACAACACAGAACGAAGTTGAAGATCAAGAAGACAAATGGAGAGGTAGAAACGATGAAGATGAAAGAGACTGCTGTGGAAACAGTTGTGGAAACACTGAACACATTCTCTGTGCTACCCGATGAATGTGAGTCGACTACTGGGAACGTCACGACGGATGGCACCAAGGAAGGTAAAAACATTGTTGCTGTTGGGGATAGCCAGGCTAGGTATATGGACAGGCCCTTCTGCTTGCAGGATAGGAGTAGGGGGCTGGGATGGAGGATATTGTTAGCCGGCTTGAAAACATCATGAACGGTAATGGGATCAATCCTATTATCTGCCTCAGTGCTGGAAGCAGTTATGTAGAAGTGAGGATTTAGTTTGAAGGTACAGGACAGCAATAGACATAATTAGGAAGAAGGGGGGCTTAGGGAACACTTACTATCTGTGAACTTGGGTAACGAAGAGAGCTATCAATATTACAGTTTTCTGAACACTATACATGCTGCCCAAAGAACATTTATCCCGTATAAAGAAATTACATCGAGTAGAAATCACCCAAAATGGATGAATAATAGGCTCAAATATCTTTTATGTCAGAAGAAAGGAATTTATAGGCGTATCAAAAGAGGTGAGGGTCATCTTATGAATCAGTATGTTGATATTAAGAGGGACATTAAAAATGGGATAAGAAAAGCTAAACGGGACTACGAAATTAAAGTTTCTAGGGATTCGAGAACTAACCCAAAAAGCTTTTTCCTGGTGTATAGAACAAAATTTAGAGAAAAGATAGGTCCCCTTAAAAATAACTATGGGCATCTTACTGGCAAAGAGAATGAAATATGGTCTGTTTTTAATATTTATTTTCTCTCGGCTTTCACTCTGGAAGACACTAATAATATCCCAATGTGATAAATGGTTTAAAAACCGACAAGTTGAAGATTGAGACAATTATGCAACGTTTCGCCACACAATGGCTTCATTGGTCACAGACCGGGCCGCGGGGGTGCTGACCCCCGGAACTCTCTCCAGGTAAACTCCAGGTAAATACAAAGCAGAAAGGTGTGAGGAGAGGAGGAGTTTGAGGTAATCAGTCCCTCAGCCTGACGTCGATGTTTTCAGTCCATCAATCTTGTAGAAAGTACAGCATAGGGCCGTGGAAGTGACTTATATACTGTAGTCGGGTGAGGCGAAGCAGGAGGAGGCAGGGTCATAGTGGAAGGTCATAGTGGATGGTTCCACTATGACCCCAACTCCTCCTGCTTCGCCTCACCCGACTACAGTATACAAGTCATTTCCACGCCCCATGCCGTGTGGCTGGGAGGCCATAATAGACGTCATAAACAAGTCGTGGAGGGCCGGGACACTCCCAGCAGCTTGGAAGAAGGCTACCATTGTACCAGTTCCGAAGCCCAGGGACCAAGGCAGTATGAGACCCATATCGCTGACCAGCTGTTTAGCCAAGACTACTGAGACGATGGTGTTAAACCGCCTCCTATGGAAACTTGGACCGCCTCATCATCACATATTTGGATTTACCAAAGGAGTGTGTACAGCAGAGTGCATAACCACCCTACTAAACCAGATTGCTGATAGTAACAAGAAACCTAGTATCGTCGTCTACCTCGACCTCGAGGAGGCATTTGAGCTAGCCAGTTCCACAGCAATTCTAGCAATACTAGCTCGGAAAGGAATCAAAAGACGCCTCCTGGCCTGGATAGAGTCCAGTCTTAGGGACAGGTAGGCCTGTGTCAGCTTTCAGGGACACTACTTTTCCTTTAAAATCCTGGAAAACGGCGCGCCACAAGGAGCTGTGCTCAGTCCTATCCTGCTTAAGGTCCATATGCAGGAACTTGTGAGCCTTCCTTTTCATAGTAGTACACAGCTCCTCAGCTATGCTGATGATCTTGCACTCATAGTGAATGGGAAAGGCAATTTGGAGGGACAGGCCAAGAGAGCTTTGGACCTAATAACTCAGTCTTGCAAGGAACTAGGCCTCAAGATCTCCGCCGAGAAATCTCTTGCAATGATGTTTAAGGGACCAGATCCCATGAATAAATTACGTATTCATAATATAGAACTTGAGTGGACAGGCTCCTACTTATACTTGGGAATCTACATTGATAATAAGCTGACATTTCAGAAACAGGCCGAGCGTGTCAGAACCTTTGCTCTACTTAGACTCAATGCCATGTGAGCCATAACGAGGCACCGTGCAGGGGCGAGCAAAGAAGTACTTCGCTTGTACTGTATACAAGCTGTGCGCTCGCTCGTTGACTAAGGTGCACCGGCGTTGGCTCATCTCTTTCCGCAGAGCAGGCAGATAGACAAACTTGAGACACGACGTGACTACTGGACCCCTCTCCTTGACGAAGACATTCCCAGACCCCCAAACCAATACAACCTTTTCTACTCATTATATGATCCTGCTCCTAACCCTATTTACAAAAAAACTTTGGATTCTTTGATAGGTACCTCGCGCTGTTCGTTCCTCTGACCCACGTTCGCCTTAGCTGCTAGGTTAAGCCCTGGCTCAATATCTACACACCTCTCTAGTGCTAATCTTCGCCTGCCCCGTCTTCCCCGCTCACCCCACCGGGGTCTTACCAACAAAAGAGCCTGCTATTTCTGTTCTCAATATCTGTCCCACGATCGCCTTAGCTACTGGGTTAAGCCCTGGCTCTCTTTTTACAACTAAGAACACTCCTCCCCAGCGCTATTTTTCGTCTGTCCCATCTTCCCTGCTCATCCCATTGGGATCCTACCTGCACTTGTTCGTTCGTTCGCCTCAGCTCCAGAATCTTCATGACTACGGTGCTCTACACACCAACTCCAAGGCTGAAGGACTGATTATCTCATCCTTTTGTATATAGTTCTACTGTCTTCAGATTATGTCCTAGAATTTGTATTGATAAAGTCACTGGATGGGCGAAACGTCTACAGTAAAGATACCCAGATGTTGCACATGTGTCTTAGTTTTCATATTGTCGGTATTGTATACCATTCTTGTACAATTTGTCAGACATTGCACCCTTAAGATTCATAATATCAATATATCCATATTCATAATTTTCCATTTCTTCCAACTAACCCTAGTTTAAAGTCCTAACAACACCCTTGACTGAGCTAGCAAGAAAATCCACACTTGCCCTGGATAAGTGAACCCCATCCTTGGCATACATTTCTACCGTAGAAGTGGTCCCAGTTGTCAATGAATGGTACTGCATTATCCTTACAGTGTTTCTCCAGCCAACAAATAATATCAATTGCTCTGGACAACCATTCATTTCTAACACCCCTTCTTGGCAAAATGCCACATATGACAGGGCACACCCCCTTCCTCCTAGTTATGTCTATTTCTGTCCTGAACCTTCTAACTAAATCCTCACTTCTATGCTTGCCTACATCATTGCCTCTAGCACTGAGGAAGATAATATTATTGATCCCATTATCGTTCATGATCTCAAGCCGGCTAACAATATCTTCAACTTCGTCCCATGTTGTCTGGCCACTGCCCAGGTTCCCTTCTTGACCTGAGGACTCACAACACTAGG